>NC_080174.1:62990531-63114291 GCF_950295315.1 Erinaceus europaeus
GTGGATTTCAGATTTAAGAGTGCTGGTTACTAAGGGCTCCAGTGAAAACATATGGAGAAACTAATATGAGCATGGGCAGTGTCTGGATTCAAACTGTTCCTTGGCTCAGGCAGCTGGAAGTCATTTTGAAGTGGAAGTACTTAGCCATCTGAGCTCATACTCAATTTGCAGAAGTCTTCAAAACCCCAAGAAGCCCACTAATTATGGGAAGTATGCTTTGATATGGAGATGTCTCTGGGATGTGCTGAGAGACACACTCTCCAGAGATGTTAGGAACAATCAGCTATAGACTTAACTGTGAATGTCAAAAACAAGAAGTAGTCTTGATTTTACTTTTAAACCAGGAGAAAGAACTGCAGAGGAGTAAGATTATCTGGCTTTCCTTTGTGAGTTGGGGTGAGAAGTCCTCAAGAGTAAGAGAAGGGAGTAGAAGTGTTGAGATTTTAAAGACCATGCTAACTAGGCTGTTATGTTCCCTTACTAGAGGCAGAAATCTCCCATTGTCTCCTATTCCTGTCTTCCTTTCATTCCTGATTTTTGTCTACTGCCAAGGTACTTGAAGGAGGCATTATTCTACTCTGCCTATCATCCTTTTCCCTCTCACTACCCTCTGGTTTCTGTTCCCATCTCTGTACAGAAACTACTTGCACTGAAGTCACTGAAGGACCCACAGCAGTAAATCCAGAGAGCCTTTCCCTCCTCACTTTTCCTGTGGAAAGATTAAAGCCTTGGCAACTCTGCCCTTGGCTTCCCTTCAGAGTAGCAGATAAAGGAGAGGACAGAGGCATCCCTTGTGAGGAGGCTCCTGGGTAAGGAAAGAAGCTCACCATCACTGGGCAGTGGTACCCTCTGACGTGAGTGGAAGAGAGTCTCACTGCGCCACAGATCTTCTTCACTCTCAGCCACCAGGAGAGAGTTACACACGTGACTGTCATGAAGGTCTTGCAGAAGCAGCCTCTGGGAGAAGGAGCAAAGCATCAGGGAGCTGAAATATGTTTTCATAAAGTGGTGGTGCTGGGGAAGGGTGATCAAAGACCAGCAAGGTGTTCATGATCACTGTGGATCAGAGGTGAAGTGATTCCCCCATAGGTGGGGAGCTAGGGGCTCGAACCGGGATCCTTACGCCGGTCCTTGCACTTTGCACCACCTGCACTTTACCCACTGCGCTACCGCCTGACTCCCACAATGGGATTTACAAAGTTAACCCAACTGCCAATAATTTGATTATAGCAATAACTATCTATTGCCTTCTTAAACCCTAAGACAGCAGGAACCTCCTGCTTCCTCTATAAATCCTTTATTTTCCCCAGTCCTGGAACCTCTAGGGTGGTGTTCACTTTCCTGCATGCTTCTCTCAGTTCATACCAAATTATACTACACCTGCTGATCCCAACCTAACCAGTGCAATGCTTCACTTTGGACTGTGTCCAGAGACGTCAGGTGTGGAATGTCAACCCTTCAGCATCATTACTCGGGTGAGACCTTTCCTTTCTCATAGGATTCTCTAATTCCATTTTAGGTGGTTCACTTCCTAACAAAGTCCCAAAACCTACATATAGACCAGGTCCCATGATATAGGGCAGATGTACACATGTATCCATAAGTTAGGGCAAAATATTTACCTGAAAGCAAAAGTGCACAATAGTCTGCAGTGAGTCAATAAATGAAGCAAGCAAGTAGAAAGACCTAAAAAGATACCTTAAAGTATCTAATGAAATAGCTTCTACTTAGACCTACATACCCTTCTCACTTACTTCCTATTATACTTCCCTTAGTCACTCCAAAGCTAACCTCATCAAAGCAAGAACTGCAAAAGCTTAATAAGGGCAAGAGACTGGCATACTTTAATGCTGACTCTTTAGTCACTATCAGGCTACCCCATCAGCTGGGGCCCTAGTTGGGGAGTCCTGAGATTCCCAAACAGACATGACGGGCCTAGGAGCTAGATCTTCAATAGATTCCTCTCTCCATTGTTACTGGTCATCTCCATCAGGAACAACATAATAGACCCCTTTGTGGGCCCCCATAGGACCTTGCCTTCAATGTGGATCAACAACGGTAGAGAATGTTCCATCCTCTGAAGGGAGGCTGGACTACATACTCTATCTACCACCTGAGGAAGATAGGTCCTGAAATTGGGGAAGTTTGGAATGTTCCTACTCATGACTACTGAATGTGAGTTCAGATCTATAGGGATGCCGAAGTTACATAGGCTACTAAGCTGAATATGGGCCCCAGATCATATCAAATCAATGGGGTTTATAGTCAACAATATTTATATTCCTTCCCATATTTAGGAGCTACTCTCTTCCCTGATCCAGCTTTCTGGCCCTTTTTCCAGCCATGACATTATCTCCTCAGATAATAAACTGGGTCCACCTGCATATCAAATGTCAGGTTCAGAAAAAAAACAAACAAACTAGTATAGCCGACCAGCATAAGGATCCTGGTTTGAGGCCCCGGATCCCCACCTGCAGGGTGGTCACTTCACAAGCAGTGAAGCAGGTCTGCAGGTGTCTATCTTTCTCTCTTCCTCTCTGTTTTCCCCTCCTCTCTCCATTTCTCTCTGTCCTATCCAACAATGACATCAATAACAACAATAATAATTACAACAATAAAACAACAGAGGCAACAAAAGGGAATAAATAAATAAATACTTTTAAAAAACTAGTATAGTCATGGGCCCTTTGGAATATAACTAAAATAGGACTACTAGCTATCTACAAAATGGAGACTGCCAAATCTTCATCTGCAATATTCCAACCTTTAGGTTCATGATTAGTCAACAATTTGTTTGGCTTTTTATGTTAACTTTTTTTTCAGCCACCAGGTTCCAGATGCTACTGTGATGCCAACCGGACTTCCCTAGGCAGATGACCCCACCAATGTGTCCTGGAGCTCCACTTCCTCAGAGCCCCACCCAACTAGGGAAAGAGAGACAGGCTGGGAGTATGGATCGACCTGTCAACGTCCATGTTCACTGAGGAAGCAATTACAGAAGCCAGATCTTCTACCTTCTGCACTCCATAATGACTTTGGGTTCATACTCCTAGGGGTTAAAGAGTAGGAAAGCTGGGAGTCGGGTGATAGTGCAGTGGGTTAAGCGCATGTGGTGTCCAGCGTAAGGATCCTGGTTTGAGCCCCTCGGTTCCCCACCTGCAGGGGTGTCCCTTCACAGGTGTAAAGCAGGTCTGCAGGTGTCTTTTTCTTCCTCTCTCTGTCTTCCCCTCCTCTCTCCATTTCTCTCCTATCTAACAATGATGACATCAATAACAACAATAATTAACTACAACAATAAAAAACAAGGACAACAAAAGGAAAAATAAATATAAAAAAAAAATAAAAAAGAATAGGAAAGCTATCAGGGGAGGAAATGGGGTATGGAGTTCTGATGGTGAGAAGTGTGTGGAGTTGTACCCCTCTTAGCCTATGGTTTTTGTCAGTGTTTCCTTTTTATAAATAAAAACATAAACACATATAGAGGAAAATCTGTAAGATTATTATTATTCATGCAAACTCTTAAAGCCAGAAGAGAATGGCAAGATATATATATATCAAGTGCTCAATGAGAACAGCTTTCAGCCATGACTACTGTATCCTGCTAGACTGTCATTCAGACTAGATGGAGGGATAATAACCTTCTCAGACAAGCCACAGTTGAAGGAATCAACTATCACCAAGCCTGCTCTGCAAGAGGTTCTAAAAGGTCTCCTATAAACAATAACAACATCATCAAATACATGCCACATATCAGAACATTTCAAGTTTGTAATAATGGTTCTGAAATATCTTAAATCAATAATATCAATAAATGCCCATGGCCTGAATTCGCCCATTAAAAGGCACAGAGTAGGAAGATAGATCAGAAAACACAACCCAACCATGCACTGTCTGCAGGAATCCCACTTAACTCAACAGGACAAACACAGGCTCAAAGTGAAAGGATGGGGAAACAGAGCTCCAGGACACATTGGTGGGGTTGTCTGTCTAGGGAAGTCTGGTCGGTATCATGCTAGCATCTGGAACCTGGTGGCTGAAAAGAGAGTTAACATACAAAGCCAAATAAATTGTTGACCAATCATGGACCTAAAGGTTGGAATAGTGCAGATGAAGAGTTGGGGGGGGGGGTCCTCCATTTTGTAGATAGCTAGTAGGCATATTTTAGTTATATTCCAAAGGGCCTGTGGCTATACTACTTTTTGTTTCCTGTTCTTTTTTCCCCTGAGCCTGAAATCTGATATGCAGGTGGAAGCAATTATAGAAGCCAGACCTTCAACCTTTTGCATCCTACAATGACCTTGGGTCCATACTCCCAGAGGGCTAAAGAAAAGGAAAGCTATCAGGGGATGGGATGGGATACAGAGTTCTGGTAGTAGGAATTGTGTGGAGTTCTACCCCTCTTATCTATGGTCTAATCAATGTTTCCTTTTTATAAATAAATTTTTTTTAAAAAAAGTGAAAGGATGGAAAACTATCATACAAGTTATTGGACAACAAAAAGGGGCACGAATAGCTATTCTCATACCTGATAAAACAGACTTTAAATAAAGTAACAAATGATAGGGATGGACATTACATTAGACAAATGGATCAGTCAACCAAGAGGACTTAACAATTATTAACATCTATGTACCCAATGAGGGGCCATCTAAATATAGCAAACACCTACTAAAAAAACCCAGCTTTCCATCCCTGGGATAAATCCCACATGGTTGTGATTTACAATCTTCTTAATATACTAATATACTGCTATATCTGGTTGGCTAGAATTTTGTTCAATATTTTAATATTTTAGCATCTATGTTCATCAGAGATATTGGTCTTTAGAGAGGGAGAGAGAGAGAGGGGGAGCGTGCGTGTGTGTGTGTGTGTGTGTGTGTGTGTGTGTGTGTGTGTGTGTGTGTGTGGTGTCTGTCTGTCTGCTTTTGGTGTCCAGGTGATGTTGGATTCATATAAGCTGGAAGGGAGTATTCCTGTCTTCAGTCATTTGGGAGAGCTTTAAAAGTAGAGGTATTAACTCTTCTTGAAGGCTTTGTAGAACTCATATATTAATAGGTCAATCACAGCCAAAGAAAGTGAAATAGTGTGGTCTGGGAGGTGGCACAGTGGATAAAGCCTGAGTTCAATCCCTGGCATCACATGTACCAGAGTGATACCTAGTTCTTTCTCATGGAAAGCTGGTTCAATATATGTAAATCAATAAATGTGATCCACCACATCAATAAAAGCAAGGCCAAAAACTACGTGATTATCTCAACAGATGCAGAGAAAGCCTTTGACAAAGCCCAACATCCCTTCACGATCAAAATGCTACAAAAAATGGGAATAGATGGGAAATTCCTTAACCTAGAGGCGTCCATATACAGCAAACCTAAAGCCTACATTTTACTCAATGGTGATAAACTGGAAGCAGTCCTATTTAGATCAGGTTCTAGCTATCAGGCAAGAAACAGGAATTAAAGGGATATAGACTTAAAGAGAAGAGGTTAAATTGTCAGTATTTGCAAACGAGATATACAGAAAAACCTAAAAAATAAAGCAGGAAGTTCCTAGAAATTATCAGGCAATACAGTAAAGTGCCAGGCTACAAAATTAACATACAAAAGTCAGTGGCATCCCTTTATGAAAACACTAAGTCAGAAGAAGAAGAAACTCAGAAATTAGTCCCATTTACTACTGCAGCAAAAACAATAAAATATCTAGGAATAAACCTGACAAAGAAAATGAAAGACTTGTATACTGAAAACTATTAAGTCACTATTCATGGAAATAGAAAAAGATACAAAGAAGTGGAAGGATATTTCATGTTCATGGACTGGAAGAATTAACATCATCAAACTGAATATTTTATCTGGAGCTAATATACAATTAATGCAATCCCCATCAAAATTCCACCCATTTTTAAAACAGAACAAAAGCTACAAAAGTTTATTTGGAACCTGAAAACACCTAGAATCACCAAAACAATCTTGAGAAAAAAAAAACAAAAAAACAGAACTGAGGCATCACATTACCAGACCTCAAACTCTATTATACGGCCACTATAACCAAAACTGCCTAGAACTGGAACAAAAATAGATGCATTAAAATAGAATTGAAAGTTCAGAATGAGGCCCCACACCTATGGTCATATCATTTTTGACAAGGGCACCCAAACTTTTAAATGGAGAAAGGAGAGTCTCTTTAACAAATAGTGCTGGAAAAATTAGGTTGAAATGTGCAGAAAAATGAAACTGAATCACTACATTTAATGACACAAAAAAGTAAACTCCAAATGGATCTAGGAACTTGGATGTGAAACAGAAACTATCAAATACTTAGAGGAAAATAATGGCAGCACTCTTCCATCTAGATTTCATTGGCATCTTCAATGATACAGATTAAACTGCAAGGAAGAAAAAAATAAAAAATAAACCCATGGGACTACATCAAACTGAAAAGCTTCTGTAGATCAAAACAAACCACTACCTAAACAAAGAGACATCTTTACAGAATGGGAGATCTTTACATGCCATATATCAGATAAGATGCTAATAACCAAAATATATGAAGAGCTCACCAAATTCAGCAATAACAACAACAAAAATGATCCCATCCAAAAATGGGGAGAGGATCTGAAAAGAATATTCACCAAAAAAGAGCTCCAAAAGGCCAACAGACATGAAAAATTGGTCCAAGTCATTGATTGTCAGAGAAATGCAAATAAAGAGAACAATGAGATACCACTGCACTCCTGTGAGAATGTCATACATCAGAAAAGGTAGCAGCAACAAATGCTGGAGAGGTTGTGGGGATAAAGGAACCCTCCTGCACTGCTAGTGGGAATCTAAATTGGTTCAACCTCTATCGAAAGTAGTCTGGAGAACTCTCAAAAGCCTAGAAACAGACATACCTTATTACTCAGCAATCCATCTGCAGATGAAACCTAAGGAACCAAAAACACCTGTCCAAAAAGATCTGTGTATACCAATTTCATAGCAACACAATTTGTAATAGCCAAAACCTGGAAGCAACCCAGGTGTCCAACAACAGATGAGTGGCTGAGTAAATTGTGATATATATATTACTCAGCTATGAAAAATGGTGAATTCACCTTCCTCATCTTGGATGCAGCTTGAAGGAATCATGTTAAGTGAGATAATTCTAAAACAGATGGATGAAAATGGGATGACCTCACTCATAGACAGAAGTTGAAAAATAAGAACAGAAGGGAAAACACAAAGCAGAACTTGGACTGGAGTTAGTGTATTACAGCAAAGTAATAGACTCTGGGGTTGGGGAAGGTTCAGGTCCTGGAACGTGATGGTAGAGGAGGACCTAGTGGGGTTTGAATTGCTTATTCATTTTGTTGTAGACTGTAAACCATTAATCCCCCAATAAAGAAAGAAGAAGGAGAAGAGGAAGAAGAAGAAGAGGAGAAAGAAGAGGAGGGGAAGGAGGGGGGAGGGGAGGAGGAGGAGAAGAGAAAGGGAAAACACAATGTTGTACTTGGACTGAGACTGGTATATTGCACCCAAGTAAAAAAATCTGTGGGGGTGAGTGGAGGGGCTGGGGGGGGGGGGACTTTTAGGTTTACTATATGGAGGTCATAGTGGGGAACAATCCTTGGGTGGTGGGAGCAGTATGAAATTCTATTATTAACTTGTAGTCTTATAAATCACTATTGAGTCAATAAGCCAGGGGAAAAATACACTGAATATTTCAAGTTCTATAACTGCCTACATTTTAATCTGAGTAAATATATCTTTAGTCTAAACGGTTAGTGTATCAAATTTATAAACTGACTTCAGACCATGGGCGTAAACTGTTTAAGCAGTTCGAAATATGTGTTTTTTTTTAAATACTAAGTTACCTATAACCTTAGACCAAATGGATCAGGATCATTTTGGTAATGTCACTATTTAAGATATTGTTGTTGCTAGATATGATTAAATAACACAGTGGGGCGGGGGTAGATAGCATAATAGTTATGCAGAGATTTCTCATGCCTGAGGCTCCAAAGTCCCATGTTCAATCCCCCGTACCACCATAAGCCAGAGCTGTGCAATACTCTGGTGTTTCTCCCTGTCTACATCTCTCTCAAAAATAAAATACTTAAAAAAAATAATAATAACACAATGCAAGGGGAGGTCAAGTAAACATGGAATTTTTGAAGAAAAACAAGCTCTCAATTACTTGGTTATAATAATTATCTATTGCCTTTTTAAAATCCCAAGTCTACAAAGAACTCTCTTTAAAACTCTCTTTAAAATCCATATTTGGGCCCAGGTGGTGGCGCTCCTGGTTAAGCACACACGTTACAGTGTGCATGGTCCCGGGTTCAAGCCCCTGGTCCCCACCTGCAGGGGGAAAGCTTCACAAGTGGTAAAGCAGGGCTGCAGGTGTCTTTGTCTCTCCCCCTCTCTATCTCCCTTCCCTCTCAATTTCTCTGTAGCAAATAAAAAAAAAAAATCCATATTTCTCCCAGTCCTGGAACCTCTGGGACTTTGCTTGTATTTCTTGATGCCTTGCCTCTTGATCCCTTACCCTTTTATACCTCAACTATACCACCATGTCACATTATGCTGCCACTGCTTTTTTGCTTTATATTGAATCCAGAGATTCCAACTCCAGTAATCTGGTGAGACCCTTCCTAACACATGGGACTACCTAGACTACCTAGACTACTTTAGACGGTGCTTTTTCTAGCGAAGTTACAGATCTTAGAAATAGGCTAAGGTCTATGGGACTGGGTACATGTATACACATATCCATAAGCTAGGGACAACTATATACCTCAAAATTAAAGTACTTAATAGTCCTCTGTGAGTAGGTTTAGAACTATTTAGCTAAGCAATCTAGCAGAAAGGCCTAAAGAAGGTACCATAAATTTTCTAATCAAATATTTATTATTTAGGCTTAGTCTCCTCTCTTATCCCTTTCCTCATGTCCTTTAATCACTTTATCTACTTAATTAATTATACAAAAGAAACTAAGTAAGATGTACCTCATAGTCTCTTGACAGCATCAGCATTACTTTCACCCCTGGATAATCTTTAGAAGAAACACTGTATACAGTTGGCCAAGAGATATACTGGCAAAAAATATTTATCAACTAAAGGACAATTACTGTCTCTATGACAACCTTTATTGGAATCATCAAACAAGTAAGCACAGTAAAACTGAAGGTTAGCTTAGACCTCACGAAAATCTTAGGTGTATTTCCTTCCTAGCTTGAGGCCAGACCCAATAAACCTAACACTGGTGTGGATACAATAAATGATGCTAAACACTTTAACAACTGGGAGAAAGCGTAAGCTTGTCAGGTAAAAAGAGACTATATAAGCTGGAAAAGGGCAATAGACTGCCTCACTTAATGATGGCCTTCTTGGTCACTGCCAGGCCACCCCTGGGGCCCTAGTCAGGGAATTCTTGGATTTCTCCGTAGATCTGATGGGCCTGCACCTCTAATAGATCCCTCTCTCCACCATCACTGGTCACTTCCATCAGGTATGTCATTATAATCCCTCTGTGAGCTTCTTCAGGACTGTACCCTCACTGAATTACCAATAGTAAGGATTGCCCCACTCTCTAAAGGGAGACTGGGTAACCTTACTCTGCCACTCAAGGAAAACTGGTCCTGAAATGAGTGCAGTCTAGAATGTTCCCAGCTGTGAGACCATGGACTTCGAACACAGACTAACAGGGACTCAGAGGTTATACAGGCTCCTGTGCTAAATGTGAATAGATTTGGGCTCCAGGTCAGATCGACGTGATAGTTAATTGTATTTATATATTTCCTTTAAGTTTGGGAGCTACTCTCTGCCTTGATCCAGCTTTTTAGTCCTGTTCTCAACTCTGACACCATTTTCCCAGACAGTATTTTTAGTGCACCTGCAGGTTAGCTATCAAGCTCCAGCAAAAATTACCTGTCATGGGCCCCTAGAAACATAAATAAAATAGACTTAATAGCTTCTATCCACTCTAAAATCCCTATTACCATATGCTTTATTCCTACTTATGGTTCCTGTTCATTAAACATTTTGTCCTGCTTTATATCTTACTGCATTCAGCCACCAAGTTGTGGCTGTCAATGCCTATGTCCAACAAAGAAACAATTACAGAAGTTAGAACTCCTACCTTCTGTACCCCAAAATGAATTTGGGTCTATACTCCCATAGGGGAAGAAATATTAGGGGAAGGTGACTAGAGGGCTCTGAACTCCAATTCCATCAGGACCCAAAGAAAAGAGGAAAATAGGAAAGACATTTGGAAGTAGGTGTTGGTGTGACTTAAAAAGAAAGAGAAGGCAGGATCATATAGAAAAATGGACAAAAATATAGATAGATGAATAGATAGAGAAATAATAGTCAATCCGTATCTGTAACCTTGGGAGAACCACTGTAGTTTCCAATGGAGGGAATGAGGACACAGACTGTGGTGGTGGGAAAGGTGTGGAATTATACCCAACATCTTACAATTTTTTAAATAATTTTTTAAATCTCTATTTATTTATTATTGAATAGAGACAGAGAGAAATTGAGAAGGGAGGGGGAGAGAGAGAGTAGGAGAGACAGAGAGACACCTGCAGCCCTGCTTCACCACTCATGACACTTTCCCCCTGCAGGTGGGGACCAGGGGCTTGAACCCGGGTCCTTGCGCACTGTAATGTGTGCACTTAACCAGGTGTACCACCATCTGGCCTAGTATCTTACACTTTTGTAAATCAATATTATAACAATACATGTGTGCGTGTGTGTGTGTGTGTGTGTGTGTGTGTGTGTATATATATATATATATATAATTTTTTTTTTTAAATCACTTCTAGCGATTGGGTGGTGATGCATCTGGTTGAGTGCACATGTTAGAAAGTGCAAGGACCCAGTTTCAAGCCCACAGTCCCCACCTGCAGGGAGGAAGCTTTGCAAGTGGTGAAGTAGTGCTGCAAGTGTGTTTCTATTTCTTTCCCTTTCTATCTCACACTCCCTCTAGATTTCTGGCTGTCTCTATCCAATAAATAAAGATAATAAAAAATTTAAAAAGAAATCACTTATAGGAAGCAGTCCCTGGCACTTCAAAGGTCAGACCCCTTTGTATGCTCTCATAGCAGTCTTTTTCCCCTTTCAGAGATCTTCACAGTTATAATGGAAATGATTTGTATACCTTTGCTCAAGGTTTATCCTTCTCACTCAACATAAGCTCCAGTCTTGTTCACTATTCTATTTTTATCAGCACAGCACACTACAGCAGGGGGGAATAGCTCAGAGGTATGAGAGGGTAGCCTATACTACTAAAGTTGGGTCAGCCAGGATTTTCCAGCTCCTCGGAAGTCCAAGGAGTAACAGTATCCCAGGAGTTAGGAGTCAAAGGCATTGTTTAAAATGGATCAACAGCCTTTGAAGGCCAGGTTCCATCCTGGGCTTTGTCCTATGTCCCAGGAGCCTTGCCCCTGGCTGTCCCTTACCTGGTTGACCTCTCTGCAGATCTCCCCAACTCGCCTCACCAGAAGCTGCTGCAGGTGGCGACACTTAGAGCCTGGGCCACCGTCCTCACGAATCAGACTCCTAGGAAGGATAGATCAAACAGAATTGCAATAGGATTGGAATTAGGGGGTAGAGGGAAGGGTCAGGGGTTTGAAGCAAAGTGGTACCATGAAAGTCTAGGCTCTATACTTGACTCTCAACTCTTAAGTGGGTGCCATGCTGAGACTTCCATCATGCAGATCAGCTCTTCTTTGTCCTCAAGACTTCTTTACCAGAATGGTAGCCTTCCCTTCTCAACCCCACCCCAACCTCATGATTACAGCAATATTTAACCAGATGCCTAGGTATGAATCCAAGTTCTTTAAATTACTAGCTATAACCTTGGACAAGTATTTATCTGTATTTAAGTTTCCATAAAGACAGTAACAAATTCTAGGGATGCTACATAGATTAAATGATCAGATCCATATAAAACACAACGGTACCTGCGTGTAGTAAACACTTACTATAAATTATCTATCATTCAATTGTTTTCATATCTATTTGTGAAGCTGAACTGTAGACGCTCTTTTAAAATTTATTTATGTATTCATTTATTTATTTATTTTTGGATAGAGACAGAAATTGAAAGGGAAGTGTTAATGAGGGAGCAAGGAGAAAGAGACAGCATGGCTCTACCACTTGTGAAGCTTCCCTTTAGCAAGTGGAGACAAAAGCTTGAACCCAAATCTTTGTAAATGGTAACCTGTATACTCTTCCTGGGTGCACCACCACCTACCTGGCTCATATTTTATTCTGTCATTGCTAAGGCTTCACCACTCCAGGCTGACTTTTTCAGGTAGAAAGTAAAGAATAGAACTGGGAAAACTGCATAATGTTTATGGAAAAGACTTTCATGCCTGTCCCAGGTTCAATCCCCAACACCACCATAAGCCAGAGTTGAGCAGTGCTCTGGTCTTTCTCTGTTTTTTAGGTGAAATATTTTTCAGGTGAACTATTTCCATGGCTGCCAAAATCTTGGTTTTTTTTAAAAAAATTTTATTTCTTTATTGGGGAACTAATGTTTTATATTCAACAGTAAATACAATAGTTTGTACATGCATAACATTCCCCAGTTTCCTCTATAACAATACAGCCCATACTAGGTCCTCTGTCATCCTTCTTGGATCTGTATTCTCCCCGCCCACCCACCCCCACCCCAGAGTCTTTTACTTTGGTGTGATACACCAATTCCAGTTCTGGTTCTATTTGTGTTTTTTTTTTTTTTTTTTTTTTTTCTGATCTTGTTTTTCAACTTCTGCTTGAGAGTGAGATCATCCCATATTCATCCTTCAGTTTCTGACTTATTTCACTTAACATGAATTTTTCAAGGTCCATCCAAGATTGGCTGAAAACGGTGAAGTCACCATTTTTTTCACAGCTGAATAGTATTCCATTGTGTATATATACCACAACTTGCTCAGCCACTCATCTGTTGTTGGACACCTGGGTTGCTTCTAGGTTTTGGCTATTACAAATTGTGCTGCTAAGAACATATGTGTACACAGATCGTTTTGGATGGATGTGTTGGGTTCCTTAGGACATATCCCCAGGAAAGGAATTGCAGGGTCACAGGGCAGGTCCATTTCTAGCATTTTTTGGTTTTTTTTTAATTGCCACCAGTGTTATTGTTGGAGCTTGGTGCCTGCACAGTAAGTCCAGCAGCTATTTTTTTCCCCTTTTTTTAATTTTATAGGACAGAGAAAAGTTGAGAAGGAGTTGGGTGGTAGTGCACTGGGTTAAGTGCACATAGTACGAAGTGCAAGGACTTGTGCAAGGATCCTAGTTTGAATCCCCAGCTCCCCACCTTGTGTGTGGGGGGTCATTTCACAAGTGCTAAAGTAGATTTGCAGGTGTCTATCTTTCTCATCCCTTCTCTATCTTCCCCTTCTCTATCAATTTCTCTCTGTCCTATCCAATTAAAAAAAAAAAAAGAAGGAAAAGAAAAGAAAAATTGAGAAGGGAAGGAGATAGAGAAGGCAAGAGAAAGATAAATACCTATAGCACTGCTTAACTGCTTGTGAAGTTTAAACCCCCCCCCAAAAAAAAAAAAGTGGAAACCAGGGGCTTGAACCCAGGTCCTTGAGTGCACATGGAAATGTGTGCACTCAACTGGTATACCACCACCCAGATCCCAAATCTTAGTTTTTAACAACATTGGAGAGGGTATGGAACAGGGGGGAAAAGCAAGCATCAGAGTCAGGTGCAAGGTGCTGGCTTCTACTCACTGTGCATGTGCATATACTTCCACACGATCCTGCAGGACACGGATAATGAGCCAGAAATCAGGCAGGCAGGGCCCAGGGAGGCCAGAGAGGGAAGCCTGTGGAGGTGCTGGCCCAGGTGGGGTTCGCAGTGTGAAGGGAGTCTTCTCACTTGGGGTTTCATTGGGACCCTCGCTGTCTGAGCCGCTGCTGCCACCATCATAACCTGTGTCAAGTGTGCTAAAGTTCAACTCCATTCTTAGTTGGACCTGGCTTATCTGAGTCTCCAAGGGGCCCGGAAAGTCCTTTCTTGTTGGGCAGCCCCCCTGCTCCATCCTGCATTGCTGACACTATGGCCTATGTACATAATCATTGTTTTGCCTGATCTATCTTCTTTCTACCTCAAGACCCGCCCTGCCTGCAGGGTACACTATTCCTGCCAGTTAAAACCATAGCAACGGTAGCTAAGGAAGTTCCCAGTGTGCCCTTTTCTTTTCTCCACCCCCTTTCCTAGCCATCTCTGTTCCCGACTTGCCACTTCCAGTTTTATCCCATAAAACCCACTTCTGTTCCTGGTTTCACTCTCTTTTCTCTCCCATGACCTGGAGAAGGGCTGGCGTGCAGAGTGGGAGGTGGCCTTTGCAGTTTGGCACCAGGTAGCTTAACCCACTGTACTCACACCCAACTCTGGGGCTCCCGCATCAATAAAGAACTGTATTACCATGTCGCCACGAGTTCCTGATCTCCTGCCCGTGAAGCTAGTCCAGCACTTTCTGAAGCTTTTTTTTTTTTTAATATTTATTTATTTATTCCCTTTTGATGCCCTTGCTGCTTTATTGTTGTAGTTACTATTGTTGTCATCAATGTTGGATAGGACAGAGAGAAATGGAGAGAGATGGGGAAGACAGAGGGGGAGAGAAAGACAGACACCTGCAGACCTGTTTCACCACTTGTGAAGTGACCACCCTGCAGGTGGAGATCCGGGGGCTCCAACTGGGACCCTTATGCCAGTCCTTGAGCTTTGTGCCATGTGCACTTAACCCGCTGCACTACCGCTCGACTCTCCTGAAGCCTTTTATCCAAATCTTTCCCTATGAAACTCTAAGTCCAAACCATCAGCTCAGAACCCTCCATTCCCTACCTCTGCTTACCTAGGTGGTCTGAGTCCACACTGCCCTGACTGGACATAAGGCTTAGTCCTCTGCTTGGTCCAGGCTGGTTCCCTGGGAAGAGGAGAAAAATGCCTCTCTCAAGTCTTGCTTGGACTGCCTGCTGTCAATGGAAGAAGGGCCAGGGAACTATAAGTACCTGGTTCTGGCCCCAGTCTCTGTTGCCCAAGTCATTGCTTACCTCCTCCCTGTGGCAGGCTAGGCAGACTGATGAGAGAGGGGACCTCAAAATGCTCTGGAGATCCAGGGATCAGGGGACTGGCTGTTAGAGCCTGAAGAGTAGAAAGTCAGAACTAAGTACAGGCCCCATATGCCCAAAATACTTCTTCCCTTCCCAGGTCAGCCCAGGAAAGACTTACCTCCCCTTCTACCTCTTCAGTCCTACCCTCAGGGCTGTGCCAAGCCCAGGCTGTTGGAGGAGATTCTTGATGAGAACCATCTGGCTGCTGACCAGCCACAAAGAAGAAGCCACTATCAGGGTCTTCAAGAAGGACATGGCCAGGGAGGTGGAGGCAGCGGAATTCCTGGGGAGTAGGAACCAAAGCCACAGTTTAAACATTTGTACAGTCTCCTTACTTCTATAAACACACACATATTGTATATACTCATATTAATATTTATTTGAAAGAGATAAACCACAGTATTACTCTGGCACACACAGTATTAGGGCTCAATCAAGCTTGAGAGCCCAACCCCTTATCCACTGTGCCACCTCCCAGGTCACTCCTTTCAGTTCTTTATGAGACCCTCATGCTACCTGCTGAAGCAGGCATGAGCTGTGAAAAGGTGCAGTGACCTGCCTAAGGTTTCAACAGACCCAGTGGCATGCTTAGGAGCTGAGTTACTCTCTGAGTTGGGTTGCCAGGTATAGGGGGAGGGAGGCCAATTCTATGGACTCAAACCCAGAAAGAGGACCTTCTGGCTTTCAAGGTGACCCAGGAGTGTTCTGAGGGCAGCATACCTCCTTGAACTGTGTGAGGGACCGCTCTGGCCCAAACACAAAACTCAGTGGCAAAGTTTGACGAAGGCAAGTGCTGCGTCCAGGAGAGCTATGGATGTGGGCAGCGGCACGGTGCAGGGTGGGGCTCTGGGGGATGCCCCCTCTTCGAAGTGCCCCCACCATCTCATCTTCCAGCAACCAGCGGATCTACAGTCAGAGCAATCCAAGAAGTGGCATGGGGCCCTCCCTTGATGACTGGAGCATTGCCTCACTCCTGGACTAGAACACAGTGCCTCACACACTGAGAGAGATGACACTGTAATCCCAGAACAAAGGGGAGACCTCACCTCCTTCATGCCATGGAACAAGTATCAGTACTGAGGATGTCACTTAGGACTGGGAGGGGAAGGGCCTCACCTCACTCATGGTGGTCTCAATAGCCAGTCTATGAGGTGTGGCCAAACTGGACAGTCCTGGGTGCCTAATTGGAAGAAAGAATTTTTTCTTTTCTTTTTCTTTTTTTCTTTTAGCTAGAGGATGGAAGAGACTGGGGGCCAGGTTCCAAACCTGGATCATGCACATGGCAAAGCTGCTCCCTATCCATTCTTAAAGATTTTATTTTTTATGGAAAAAGGGTTTAGATGCTGGTTTCCCCAAAACAAAATGGAAAGGGAGAAACAGTGGACTCTGTAAGAGAGGTAAGGAAGTACCTGTCTTCTTCTGGGGGTGGCAGTGGGGGGCCCAGGTCATCATCTGACCTTAAGGAAGAGGGCTGCCCTGGAGATCGTGGGAATGAAGCACTGCTCTCAGATGTTGAGCTGGAGGGGGGTGGGAGCAAAAGTCAAAGATCAGCAAAAAGTAAAACTCTAAGGTCTCCTTAATACTTCTTTCTTGGGATCCTTGAAGTGCCCTCAGTTCCCAAATGCCTCCAGATTCCCTAGCAATCATTCCCCTACCCTATCAATGCCTCAAGTGCCCTCCCCAACCCCAACCCCTCACAAAACTTGCAGTCACACACCGGTGGTGCTGAGGATCTGAAGTTGGGGGGAGCTCCACCTCCAGGGGCAGGGTCAGCACAAAGACGTCCAGAGTAACACTGAGGTCCCTCAGAGGAATGCGGCCTCCAACAAGGGGGCCTTCCAAACTGGAGAGCACCTGGCCTGGGAGAGAGGCAAAATTAGGGCTTGCTGGAAGCCTGGGATAAGTGCAGATTTTAAGTTTTCAGTGCTAAAGATCCAGAACCTGTAGAGTCTTCCCCCAACTCCCAGACAATCAGGAAGGTTATACTGGATGTATGAATGTTCCTGGTTCACCACCCCCACCTCACACTTACACTCAAACTCACCCAGGCAGGTGGGCAGGCTGCATACGGGGATGGAGCTGTGCTGCCCACGCAGCCGCACAGAGCATGTTAGGTGTAGGAAGAGAGGTGGCAGGTCATGCACGAGGCTGTCGGGCCCAGTGGGTGAGTCGCCCCCCAGGATACTGAAGGAGTCCTCATCGGGGTTCACAGTGTCTGCATCTGACAGTGAGGCAGAGTCAAGCCCTGTGGGCTCCAGGTCTGGTTCACGGCTCTCGCAGTACTCCACCTCCAACTCTGGGTCACTCTCAGTGACCACGCAGCAGGCAGATGTGTCTCCTAAAGATGCACATCACGGGGTCAGTGGGGGATCTGCAGAGGAGCCCCCAAGTCCTACCTTGAAATAGCTTTCCCTACCTCCACCCATTTGTCCACACACCTTCTTCTCCCATGAGCTCAGCCTCTGAAAACTCCAGGTCACTGACTTTTCTGTCTACTGTGTCCCGGGGACCCTCGTCCTGTGCAAAAGAAAGACATGGCCTGATCTGTAGCAGGTCCAGAGGCCTCTGGACACTAAGAGTAGTGAGATGAGTTGCCAGGGAATCAAGTGTGTCAGGGTTGGGGGTAGAGAGAGATAAAGAACAAAGTCACTTACCTCCCGTCGGCTGGATGGAGGGCAGTAGAAGAAATAATGTGGGTTGGAGGGCACTGTGCGGAAGTGGAGACCACTGATCTCCAGGAACTTCTCCTGTTTTGGGGTTAGAGGGAAGTTAGAATATCAGTCACCCCTTATGGAAACATCAGCTCTGCCCTAGGAGACACTACACAGGAGTGCACGCTACCCCCTGAACCAGCAGGACTCTGCCCTCTTCCACCCTTGCCAAGCTGCTCACCTGAATGAGGCTGTGCAGGGCATCATGCGCCTCTCCTCTGAGTTGGCAGACATCTGTCAGAGAAATCTCCAGGCCAGAGTCCATACTGCCAGGAACACGGGCACTCTGAAACTCAGGCTCACTCAGGTCCTCGGTCTCTATGCTGAGTGGTCAGAAAAGGGGTTTGTGGATGTGTTAAGAATCAGGCTGGGGAGACAGCATAATGGTTATGCAAAAGACTCTCATGCCTGAGGCTCTAAGGTCCCAGGTTCAATCCCCAGCCCACCATAAGACCAGAGCTGAGCAGTGCTCTGGTACCTCTCTCTCTCTCTCTCTCATTAGAAATAAATCAAATAAAACATTAAAAGTAAAATCATTACTTCAAAAAAACTCTAGAGGAGTCTACCTCTCACCTGGGAGCAGCACACACCTGTCTGTCTCTAGAAACAGTACTTAGCATAGCAGCAAAGGCAGAGGAAGATGTACAGAGGACCAAACCACACACTTGGATCCAAAATGCCACATGTCTTAATGGCTGGACACTTTTGTGAAACTGAGATAGGAGTAAAGAGGACTCCTAGTCTCCTGACTCAAGCCATGGAGTGGAAGGTGATTGCCTTCAACAAGGCTGAAGAACCCAGGGGGAGAAGAATGATTTGATAGGAAGAAAACACTTTTATGAAGCCAGGTGGTGGTGCCCCTGGTTGAGCACACACAGTACAATGCATACCCAGGTTCACGTCCCTGGTCTCCACCTCCAGGCGGAAATCTTTACAAGTAGTGAAGCAGTGCTGCAGGTGTCTCTGTTTCTCTCCCTCTCTATCCTCCCCATTTCCTCTAGATTTCTGGCTGTCTCTAGCCAATAAAGATAATAAAAATTTAAAAAAGAAAAAAGAAAATGCTTTTATTTGGGGTATGTGATGGGTGGGAGATCTAAAGTTTCAGAGAGGGGACTGGGCTAGGGTTCCAACCTGGGAGTCACCAGCACCCACAGACTGAAGATGCTAAAGATGCCACACACAGAGCCTGCTTATCTTTCTTCTTCCCTCCAACAGGGGCCTGTTGGGTCTCTCAAATGAGCTGGGGACTCAGCAGTGAACAAAATAAGTTTTTATGAAAACTTTTGAGACTCATGATTAGTTCAGGGATTATTACTATGAATAGTAATAACCTAGCTCAGCACTCCATACTAGAACAAGAGAGACAGGGAGAGTCAGGGAGGCTGACTGCTACCTATGCCAAATGGGAGAAAGAAACTGAGTAGGAGGTGGGAATACTGCAGTCTCTCTGGCACTAAGGTACTACCTTGTGCAGACTGACACTGTGCCACCACACACATCACCCAACAACAATTCTAACCTGGATTCAGAAGCCAGGATAGCTCGTTCCCGAGGCTCAGGGCCCTCCTCGATGCTGCTGCTGAAGGGCCCGGGGCTGAGAGGGCCAGGACTTTGGGGTGCATGAGGCAAACCTCGAGTGTGGCCACACAGTGCAAGCAGAAAAGGAGTGATATCTACTTCTTGTAGTAGCTCCTCACAGGCATCTACTGCTATGAGCAAGTCCTGGGAGGTCACGCTCTGTGCTTGCTGCAAGCTCCGAAACAGCCCTGGTGGGTGTGGAAGGGGCTATGAGGGTCCAGCTCTCCAGTCCCTGCATAACCCACTGCAAATTCCCTTGCTCCCTGAAGTTCCCTGGCGGGGCCTGCTCACCGCGAACATAGCATCGCTGTGCATGCTCCTGCAGTAAAGCACAGTGGTTGGCTGCCTCCTTGTACCTGGGCTCCATCCAAGCTGAGGATGGGGAAGGCTGGTCCAGGAACTGAGTCCTAAAAAAAATAGGAGGGAAGAGAGAACATGGCCAAATCCCCTAAATGACACCTTAGACTCACCATGCACCCACGGACCATTGGACTGTTTTCAGGTTCCACCCATATGGATTGTGTTTTTTTTTTTTTTTAATTTTTATATTTATTTATTTATTTTCCCTTTTGTTGCCCTTGTTTTTCATTGTTGTTGTAGTTATTATTGTTGTTGTCATTGTTGCATAGGACAGAGAGAAATAGAGAGAGGAGGGGAAGACAAAGGGGGAGAGAAAGACAGACACCTGCAAACTTGCTTCACCGCCTGTGAAGTGAACACCCTACAGGTGGGAAGCCGGGGGCTCGAAACGGGTCCTTAAGCTGATCCTTGCGCTTTGCGCCACCTGCGCTTAACCTGCTGCACTACCGCTTGATTTCCCACCCATATGGATTCTAAGCCCAGCATGTTTCACTGACTTGCTGAAAGAAGTCCAGCAAGAATCGGGCAGAACATGGCTAAGAAGCTGAGTTCTTACCACTGGCCACCAGTCTGAGTATGTGTCTCAGCTTTAGTGGGAACCTAGGTCAGTACTTACCGGAAGATGAGGTCTCGGGGTGCTGGAGGGGGTTGCATGCCAACCATCTGTTCCCTCAGTGCTTCTAGGGAACAGCTATAAATGTAGACAGGACAGCGGGTTCGGGGTCCATCTGTACCCTCTGTCTGTGGAGCCTGATGCCCACTGTAAGCTTGCCATTCCTGGTGGGTAGGGGAGCTTAGTTCTTCTAGATTCTGGGCACTATCTGTGGAGAGAGGTGTCTTATGGTCTTCTGAGTTCTCTATCTGTTCCTACTGCCACTCCTGCTCAACCATCTGAGAGTCAACAGCCTCACCGTCAGCAGGGGTGACACTGAGGATGGGGATCTGGGCCTTGGCAGCCCTAACCCCAGGTCCTTCCAGGTCTTTCTGGCTCTGGGCCCCACTCCAATCTCCAAACTTGGGCTTTGTCTCCTCCTGACAGGGTCCCTCCAGGCCATATGCAGCCAGATGCTGGATATCTGAAGAGGAATTGAGAGATTTAAATCAGAACTGCCTGGTGGGCTGGTGAGGGCACTTGGGTGTTGTTTCTGAGGGGGTGAGCAAGGAAGCAGTGACTATACCTGAGAAGGTAGCTGGGAGGAAAGTCAGAAACACATGTTGGGGGGTCACAAGCCTTGCATAACAGTGCCACTGAGGGGGCTGGACAGAGCTGAGAGGCTTGAGAACTTGAGGAGGCGCTCTCCTCTGTAGGGAAGAGAATCCAAATTAGAGACCCGGAAAACTAGCTCACTTGGATAGTGTGCTGCTTTAATGGGCATGACCCAGGTTTGAGCCCTGTCTTCACCACACTGAAGGAAGCTTTGGTGCTGTGGTCTTTTTACTCTATCCCTCTGCCTGTCTCTGTCTCTATCTAAAGAGAGAGAGAAATAAAGGGGGAGAGAGAGAGACAGAGACACAAAAGGAAACCAAACTAACAATTGGGAAAGTAGTTCAACTGGTAAAATATTAGACTTACATACCTGAAATTCCTGGGTCCATTCCTAGTATCAAACCTACCAGTGGCACTCTTGATCTCTCTCTCTCTCTCTCTCTCTCTCTCTCTCTCTCTCTCATATGTGCAATAAATAAAATAAATGTCAAAAAAATTAGAGCAATCTGTATGGGAACATCTAACGCCCACTCCCTCCTTCCACCCTGGAGTCCAACCCTAGGTATGGAGTCAAGGGTGAGACAAAGGAGAATAATGTCCTATCATTGGCAGGAAACTCTCAGTCTCCAGGGTGATGGAAAGTTGGGTATAAATACATATAGAAGAAAGGAGGTCAGTATGAAAAGAGGCTCAAGAAGAAGAGTCAGTGCTGACCAGGGCAAGAAGAGCAGAGCCTCCAGTAGACTGCGCACAGCTGACTGCTTGGTCCTTCAGGATCCCATGGTCCCTCACTGGTGGGCCCTCTGGACCTACAATGGGGGCAGAGATGGCAGAGGAGGGCAGGGCCAGTAGTGAGGTGGAGCTCTGAGGTTAAGAGAAGGCAAGGAGGGCAAGGCCAAAACCCAAAGCAGAAACTGCCCTGTTGAGTGAATAAAAGGGTTGGGCATGGGGTTTGAAGACAGGCAGAGCTTACCTGTATCAGGACAGCTCTGCCGCAGCACCTCGCTTAAGAAGGTAGCCTGGTCAGTGGGGGTCAGTGGGATCTCCCGGTCGCTCAGCTCCTGGCCCAGGCAGCTGTGCAGCAGGCACAGCACCATGTCGTTGGCGGGACAGGGCCCCTCGGCGAGAGGGACGCCCTCTGGCTCTGCCCGACACACACTCAGCTCAGCACCAAGAGCTTCCTGCTGGCCCTTGACCCTGGCTGAGCCCTGGATAGCAAAGCCCCACCTTAAGCCCCCATCACTCATTAGTGCTCTTGCAGCTGCCTCTGCTTACTTAGTCTTAATACTCCTGGGCTTGCTGGCTCTCTAGATGGCACTGAGTAGGTACTAAGTTCACCTACCTCTGGAAAGCAGCAGGAAGAACATCTGGAGCTGCTGGCACTGAGGCAGGAGTCCAAGGAGGTCAAAACGGAAAGGGATCTCATGGACACAGGTGTCTCCTCCCTGGTTCAATCCTAGGAAAGAGGGGAGGAAGACATGATGCAAAGTGAGACCCAAACTCCTTGTTGGGCTTGCCTTCTCTCCACCAAATCCCTGCTGGTCTCTTCCCCACTGACCAGTAGAGATCCTTGGTTCGGAGGGGAGGGGGCTCCATTCCTTGCTCTGGCACAGCTGGATCAGGTATTCAAAGCTCAGCAAGGAGCCTATGAAGGCTGCATCTCTAGGGTGGAGCTAGAGGAGGAATAGCAGTCATCAGGGCCAGCACCCCCAGGCCAGAGCACCTGGCCTCTCCCTCTCAAGGGAGCCCACATAGTCACAGACAGAACAGAGGTTCAGAGGAGCCAGGAAGCTGCTAGGCTGTGGTTCCTCCCAGGACACGAGCCCCAACATGGTGAGGGGTGGGGCCGCTTCTGAGGGCACTTACAGCTTGAGGGATCTCAGAGTACGTCAAGTCCCGGAGGTGCTTCCAGCTCTCGGGGCCAGGTCCCACACGCCCATACTGAGGCTCTACCCACACCTCAGTGACCAGATTCAGCTCAGAATCTCCCTCCAGGGCCTCCACTTCCACATCATTATCATCGTCTGTTGAGAAACTAAAGGAGAGAGGGCTGTGAGCCCAGAGGGAGGAGTTTGATCTCCAACCTTGTGGCAGGGAGCCAGCCCATGGAGGTGGGAAGGCAGCAGGCCTGCAGTACACCTACCAGGTGCACAGGGCCTTTCAGCCTTATGTCTGCCTGAGGAAGCATGTAAGACAGCACTTCTGCCCCATGGCACTCTGGAGATGGAACTTTAGAGGACAGTAGGGAGCAGGGAGAATGTGGAGAGAGGGCTGGGGACTCACCTGTCTTTCGTGGAGGTAGAGTGGGGTGGGAAGAGGATGTACTGGACAACACACGTGTGCCTTTCTTCCGTGGCAGCCTGGTCTGCGCGTTCATTCTGTTGGGGAGTGAGGAAGAACTTGGCCAAAGCCCAGCCAAAGCAGAGCTGGCCCCATACAGCCCTGACCCTCAGAACCGGCCTTCGATCTTGGTCCTCAAGCCACAGGGTCCCTGGAAGCAGAGCTGCTAGCAGTCCCAACCCAGCTCAATGGCAAATGACAATGACAGGGCTCATTAGGAAGTGTCATGAGGGATAGCACATACCTGAATGGGAAGCTCCAGCACCATGTTAATAATTCCTTCTCCGCTGCAGGCAAAGTGGAACCCTTCAGAAAGACGAACTCTGAAGCCCAAGAAAGAGAGAACAGGGGAAAGATAGTCAGATTCTATCCCTAACCCAGTGTCATTTAAGTGTCTACTTTTCTTTTTTTTAATCAGAACACTGCTCAGTTCTGACTTATGATGGTGCTTGCAGCTGAACCTGAGGACTCTGAGACTCAGGCATGAAAGTCCCTTTACATAACCATTATGCTATTTCCCAGGGATCATGACAGACCTGCCTGTTGGCTGCTCTGCAGACTACTAATCCTTCAAGTACAATAGGTCTAATTAGGACCAGAGGTCATCATAAGGAGTTGGGGGTGGGGGGGTAGTAGCATTTGGGGTACTGAGTGTTAACAGAAGCAGAAAAGACACTGGGAGTTAAGAGACAGGCAGTGTCTGGCTCAGACTTTCTCCCAATGTCTACATGCAGAATCTCCACCTGCTCTCTCCCTGCCCCAAGGTGCCTGGCAGGTGGGGGTGACATACTCAGTGAGGACAGACAGAAGCTGGGCAATGGCGCTTAGTGGCAGTGCAGGGGCCAGTCCTGAGGGCACACTCCAGAGCCAGCGTTGATGGTAGAGGTAACGGGACAATGATGCTAGGCTAGAAGAGGCTGAGCGGCCTGACACCAAAGGCAGTGGACCTGGAGGCTCCAGTGTCAGTAGGAAAGGTGCCCGGTAGTCCAGGGGTAGCTTCTCATACCTGGGAAAAGGGGGCAACTCCCAATTGATCTCCTTATATGCACATAAGCCAATTCCTGCCTCATGCTTCCCTTCTCATCTCCACTCTTACACCAACCTGATGAGTAGTTTGTCCAGTGGCTTATGCAGGACCACAAGGCAGGGCCGGTCAGACAGGGTCTGCTGTGGTCCCAGTGTGGGGGGCGACTTAGAAGGAGAGTTGCCTCCTCCAATGCCCCCCAGTCCCTTCCGTTTCACCTTGGGTGTTGGCTCCTTGCTTTGTACCCGGTGGGGGAAACGCAGCCGCAGGATCTCTTCCCGCAAGCCTGACACAATCTGAGGGGAAACGTCATCTCCCTAAAGATCTGGAAGAAGGGGCCTGCAGCAAGGTAAGCAGCCCTCCACTCCAAAGCCTGACTTGCTCCCTAAGCTGGCCCTGACCCTGAAGGGGTGGGGAGAGGTAGTCTCCACTCCAGCACCTCTTGGTCTGGGAGTTATTCAGGCCCAGCTCACCTTGTGCCGGGCCTGTGCTGGCGTGCCAATGGGAAAACCCAGTCGAAGAACCATACATGGGGCCTTGGAAATGATGCGGACCATGTAGAAGGAAGAAGGTGGCTGGTCTGGGGAACTGGGCAGAAATAAGAAGCCTTAGGTTGGGAGTAAATGGGTTTAGGAGGAAGCAAGGGTGAGACCTGGGATTAGAGGGAAGGTATGGGATGAGGAGTGGGGAAGAGTGAGGGGATGTCACTTTGCCCACCTGGAGAGCAGTTTCACGTAAGAATAGCCCTCAACAAGCACAAAGCTGCTCCAGTCCCGAAGCAGAGAGGTCAGTGATGAGTGGGAAATCCTGCACTGGACTGTGCTATAGCGTCCGTTGCTGCCTGGAGTGTGCAAGTGCTTGGGGATAGGTCTGGGGGAAGGGATGTGGACGGAGGTCAGGCCTTCTGGCCCCAATGAAGACCAAGCTTGGAAGGGTTCATCTGCAGCCTCCCCTTCCCCCAACTCCTGATCCTCGCCCCTGCTCCTCTACCCCAGCTGTCACCCAAAAGGATACCCACGTGTCATGCTCCAGGATGAGCACCAGGCGGTGCATGTGTAGCCAGCGCTGCCATGAGTTGGCATCCATGGACAGCACTGGCTTCCAATAGGCAGCAAACTGAGCATGGGATGAGTCAGAACCACTGTGCTGAAGGGAGAGTACCTGGGGACAGGAAGGATAGTCCTATAGAAACATTTGTGGAGAACTAGGATATGACTTCCAAAGAGCAGTAATACCTTGGGGTCTACAGGGGCAGAGATGGCAGTGGTTTAAGGTTAAAAGTATCTACAGCCCTGCCTCGGACAGAGGCAAAAACTGTCTTTCACACAAAGGCTGGATTAGGATGTGTGGGCCCAGAGATGGCTGTGGAGCCCTTTAAAGATAAATTCACACAAAGGTTGGAACTTGCTCCATTTCTGTTACTGCCTTGGCAGCAAGCCCTGGGCACTGGCTAAATGCTGCACACTAACATGAGCACTGTCCATTCATGTTAGGCTGATAGCCAGGGTTTGAGTGTGAAGACAGCACAAGAAAGGCAGCTCTGAAAGACAACAATGAGATACCACTTCACTCCTGTGAGAATGTCATACATCAGAAAAGGTAACAGCAGCAAATGCTGGAGAGGGTGTGGGGTCAAAGGAACCCTCCTACACTGCTGGTGGGAATGCAAACTGGTCCAACCTCTGTGGAGAACAGTCTGGAGAACTCTCAGAAGGCTAGAAATGGACCTACCCTATGATCCTGCAATTCCTCTCCTTGGGATATATCCTAAGGAACTCAACACACCCACCCCAAAACATCTGTGTACACACATGCTCTTGGCAGCACAATTTATAATAGCCAAAACCTAGAAGCAACCCAGGTGTCCAACAACAGATGAGTGGCTGAGAAAGTTGTGATATATATATATATATATATATATATATATATATATATATATATATATATATATATATTACTCAGCTATAAAAAATGGTGACTTCGGGGCCAGGTGGTGGCGCACCTGGTTGAGTGCACATGTTACAATGCACAAGGACCCAGGTTCGATCCCCTGGTTCCCACCTGCAGAGGGAAAGCTTCACAAGTGGTGAAACAGGGCTGCAGGTGTCTCTCTGTCTCTCTCCCTCCCTATCACCTCCTTCCCTCTCGATTTCTACCTGTTTATATCCAATAAATAAATAAAGATAATTTTAAAAAAAGATAACTTTAAAATTGGTGACTTCACTGTTTTCAGCCAATCTTGGATGGACCTTGAAAAATTCATGTTAAGTGAAATAAGTCAGAAACGGAAGGATGAATATAGGATGATCTCACTCTCAGGTAGAAGTTGAAAAACAAGATCAGAAAAGAAAACACAAGTAGAACCTGAACTGGAATTGGCATATTGCACCAAAGTAAAATACTCTGGGGTGGGTGGGTGGGGAGAATACAGGTCCAAGAAGGATGACAGAGGACCTAGTGGAGATTGTATTGTTATATGGAAAACTGGGAAATGTTATGCATGTACAAACTATTGTATTTACTGTTGAATGTAAAACATTAATTCCCCAATAAAGAAATTAAAAAAAAAAAAAAGAAAAAGGAAGCTCTGGTCTCCAGAAAGTGCACGTTTTCTCTTGCTTGGCAGTCTTGGGAGCGGGTAGAGATGGTAACACACCCTGAGTGGGGGTGCTTGCCATTTGCTAGGAAGCCACTGCTTCACATGACACAGGTCTTCACCCTTGGTCTCTTCCACAGTCTCTCTCCATAGACCCATAGACCCTTCTCTTTCTCTGGTGAAGGAGAGAGAACTTTTTTTTTTTTTTTTGATAGAAAAAGATAGAGATGGGGGAAAAGGGGAAAGGGAGAGGAAGAGAGATAGGATCTGCAGCATGGCTTCACCATTCATGAAGCTTCCCCTTTACAGGTAGGCACCAGGGACTTGAGAGAACTGTTTTTAAGGGTACAGCTTAGGGAACTGTTTAGCATGTCATACTTGTGTGGGATGGAAAAATAACATGGTTCTGGGCTCCAGATACTGTGCCAAAGCCAAGTTGGGTGGGCATGAAATAGGAGCAATGGACATCAGTTACTTACCGGGGTGGTAGAGCCAGGAGGGATGTAGAAGAGTGGCACTCCACTCTTGGTGCTGTCTGGAAGCGTGAAGTGTTCTGGAACTGAAGAGAAGGACTGGAGGTGGGCTAGCATCTGGTCTGTCTGGTTAATGCTGCAGGACAATGAATAAGTCTGACCCACACCCAAGTCTGGTGGGTGCAATAGGTAAGGGCCTCGGGGAATCTAGAACCCTGGGCACAAGCCTGGTATTCAGGGTGACTCTCTCCAGGCCAAATCATCAGAAATCTGTCCTTCTGACTGAGAGTATGGACAGACTTGGCAATGCCCATGTTCAGCAGAGAAGCAGTTACAGAAGCCAGACCTTCCACCTTCTGTAGCCCATAATGACCTTGGGTCCATACTCCCAGAAGGATAGAGAGTAGAGAAGCTATCAAGGGAGGGGATTGGATATGGAGCTCTGGGGATGGGCAATGTGTGGCGATGTACCCCTCTTATCTTATGGTCATGTTGATGTTTCCATTTTATAAATAATAAAATTAAATTAAAAAAAATCTGTTCCTCCACATCACAACTAGGGCACAAACTGACAGGACGGAGACCTCACTGACCTCTGTAGTGTGTTCCAGAACCGCCGGATAACATGCGTCCGATAGAGGGAGCGAATGGGTTGCCTTAATGCACAGGACACGTCATGTAAGATGTCATAGCCACCTTCCATTGTCACTTCCACCCGTGTTCCTCGAGGGCCCTCAGGCTCCAGGGGCCAGGGTGCGGTAGCTACATACTCGATGCGCATGTTGTGTTTCCACAGCAGCACCAGCTTCACCTCTAGCTGGGACCCTCCTGTAGGACAAGCAGGGGGGCCAGTCAGAGGAAGAGGCCACAGGACTCCAGGCATGGGACTGATTGCTATCTGAATCCTGAGGCTGCCTCATGGAACTCTAGCCTGGTCAAAAAGCTCAAGTCCAGTTCCATAGATTGTAGGCAACTGACACAAATAAAATGTGCAAGAGTAATGTGAAAGTCAAGTTCAGGATATCACACCAACCCTCAAGTGACTCACCTTGGTCAAACCTGGGAAATCAGAAACAAAGAGAACTAAGCTCTGAAGATAACACAGGATACAACCCACTTATCTAAATGATAAACTAAAAAAAATGTATTTATTAAATAGAGACAGAGAGAAATCAAGAAGGATATATATAGAAAGAGAACCACCTGCAGCACTGCTTCACCTGTCTTTACCCCCTTCCCCCCTCTACAGGTCAGCTTGAACACGGATCCTTGCATATTGTAACATATGTGCTTTACCAGGTGTGCCACCACCCAGCTCCTATAAGCAGAATTTTCCACTCATGATACATGTATAAGAAGGTCCTTCTGCACACAAGTCCAAGACTGGTGGATATATCAAGGCCTAGTGACCCTTACCTTTGGCCAGTGTGACCTCTCGGACACTGTAGCCTTCTCGAAGCCGTACTGACACAGTACTGACTAAGTCTGCTGGTACCTCCTTCTCAGTGTGCTTCTTCCGTCGCAGGGCCAAGGCAGGGTTGCTGCTTGCAGAGACCAGGTGCTCATTAAATAGGCGATGCTGGGAGCCTAGAGACCATTGAGGGTGGGGAAGGGAGAAGTGGTTACCTGTTCACTGACAGAGCTAGAGGGGGAAGGACTAGACCAAAGCTATACAGAGACAATGCCAGAGGTGTCAGCCCCAGTTATACTCTCTCTTCCCCAGGGAGCCAAATCCTAGACCAATTCCTGTATTCTTTCTGGGCCTATTATATATTCTGCCCTTCCCACATCCAGTCTGCTTCTCACCACAGTAATACTCAGGGTTCAGGGCTTCCCCACTGCGCAGAAAGGAGTAGAGGAGAAATGCCCGATGGTAGACTGTCAGACCCAGGTTGCCAGGCTCAATCTCTGGGCAAGTGGACAGGTAGGAGCCAAATGTCGCCATTGCGATGAACTTCATCAATTCCACATTAGGCACGTGGCCAAAGCTGCAGTCATATGAGTAAACTCCTCCCACCTAGAAAGTGAAGCAGTTAAGAGACCTAGCTGCAGTGGTCTGGCAGGTGGTCCAGTGGATAAAGTACTCATGGAAGTGTTCAAGCATGAGGACCCAAGTTCAATCCCCAGCAGCACATGTAACAGAGTGATGTCTGGTTCTTTCTCTCTCACAGTCTATCTTCTTCATGAATAAATAAAATCTTTCTCTCTAAGTAGGGGGGGGAGTGAGAGGGAGGGGGGAGACTTAGCTCCAAAATAGTGTAAGAGAGAAAAGAGACAGCTTGTAGCTGTTCCCACTCCCTGGACCAACAGAATAGGAAATAGCCCAGTGCTCTCCTAGGACAGACCACTGCTCTGTAATGTTCTCTATTTGAGTCCTGTCTTAAGTCCAGGAAGAAATCTGGACTTCATATTAACCACCAACTTGCCCCCAATTCACTAAAGATTTTGGCAGTTGGTTGACTGATTTCTTATCATCTACCAAGAGAGTTTAGTCTCTATAACAAAGTGCTTCTTATACAAAATACTTTTGCTAGAAATCAGCAGGCCTAGAGTGAGGCCTTCATTTCTTTTTTAAATATTTATTTATTCCCTTTTGTTGCCCTTTTGTTTTATTGTTGTGGTTATTATTGCTGTTGTTATTGATGTCATTGTTGGATAGGACAGAGAAATGGAGAGAGGAGGGGAAGAGAGAGAGGGAGAGAAAGATAGACACCTGCAGACCCGCTTCACCTCTTGTGAAGCGACTCCCCTACAGGAGGGGATCCAGGGGCTCAAACTGGGATCCTCACACCCTGCAGGTGGGGAGCCAGGGGCTCGAACCAGGATCCTTATGCCAGTCCTTGCGCGTTGTGCTACATGCGCTTAACCTGCTGCACTACCACCTGACTCCCTAGGCCTGCATTTCTTTTTTTTTTTTTTTCCTCCAGGGTTATTGCTGGGCTCGGTGCCTGCACCATGAATCCACTGCTCCTGAAGGCCATTTTTCCCCCTTTTTGTTGCCCTAGTTGCTGCAGCCTCGTTGCGGTTATTATTATTGCCATTGTTGATGTTGCTTTGTTGTTGGATAGGACAGAGAGAAATGGAGAGAGGAGGGGAAGACAGAGAGAGAAGGGGAGAGAAAGATAGACATCTGCAGACCTGCTTCACCGCCTGTGAAGCGACTACCCTGCAGGTGGGGAGCCGGGGGCTCGAACCGGGATCCTTACGCCCGTCCCTGCGCTTTGCGCCACGTGCGCTTACCCATTGTGCCACCGCCCGACCCCCTAGGCCTGCATTTCTAACAGTTCCATAGTGATGCCATTGTTCATGGTCTGTGGACCACATTTTGAATGTCCAGGGGAGAGGTCAGAGATTTGCAAAAGTGTAACCTTTTGTGGACAAATCTAGCCCCTCATCTACTTTTGTGAACATCATTTACAAAACTTCACCACACAGCCACATCCATGCATTTTATATCATCTATGTCTTCATACTACAAGAACAGAGTTGACCACCAATGTTCCCAATTTGCAAAGGTTCAATTTAAAGATAGTATGAAAGCAGTAAGCATTTACTACACCGTAACTTGACTTCTGAATCAAAGCATTCTGTTTTTCATTCTCAGTATGGTATTTATTTTTTTATGTTTATTTTTTACATAGAGACAGAGGTAGAGAGAGTGTGTGGTTAAAAAAGTTGTGGGACATATACTCAATGGAGTATTACTCAGAAATAAAAAGATACTGTGTCCTCTGAGATAAAATGGATGGAACTGGAGCAGATTATGCTTGGTGAAGTGAGTAATGTAAAGGACAACTACAGAATGGTTTCACTCATATTCATAGTATAGAGAACTGAACACACAAATGTGAAAGAAAAAGTCAACCCCTATCTCAGCCTGTGGGAGAACTATAGTGGTTATTAAGGCGGCAGGGGTAGAGACATAGATCTTTGGTGACAGGAATATGAATAAACACACACACACACAGAAATAAGAGGGGGAGCATAAAAGAGACCACAGCACCAAAGCTCCTATGTGAGGAGCCAGGCTCAAGCTAGACAAAGCAGCACACTATTCAAGTTGAATAATTTTGGCGGCCCAGTACAGTATTTATATGAGATATTCAACACTTTATTAGCAATATACTTTATCGGGGAGTTGGGCAGTAGCGCATCTGGTTAAGCACATGTGGCACAGAGCACAAGGACCACTGTAAGGATCCTGGTTCAAGCCCCCGGCTCCCCACCTGCAGGGGGTCGCTTCACAGGCGGTGAAGCAGGTCTGCAGGTGTCTATCTTTCTCTCCCACTCTCTCTCTGTCTTCCCCTCCTCTCTCCATTTCTCTCTGTCCTATCCAACAATGATGGCAATAAGATGAACTACAACAATAAAACAAGGGTAACAAAAGGGAATAATATTTAAAAAAAGAAATATACTTTATCAAAAAAAATATATATGCTTTAAGTAAATAAAACAGTACCACCTGCAAGTGAAGCAGATATGCAGATAACTCTCCCCCATCTTCCCTTCTCTTAATTTCTCTGTTCTATTAAATAAAATAAATAGAAAATTTTAAATGTATTTTATGTTAAGATGATTGTTCAATGTAGGCTAATGTAAGTGTGCTGAGTATGTTAAAGATATGCTGAGGTGGCTCTGGAGGTGACACAGTGGCCAAAGCTTTGGATTTCAAAAAATTAGGTCCAAAGTTCAATTCCCAGCATTGCATGTACCAGAGTAACACTCTGGTTCTTTCTCCCCTTCTCTCATGTTAACTTTTAAAAATTTTTCTTAGTACAGAGATAAATTATGAGGGAGGAAGAATGGGAGGGGTGGAAGGGGAAGAGAAGGGGAGGGAGGGAGGGAGAGAGAGAGAGAGAGAGAGAGATAGAGAGAGATAGACCCATAGCACTGCTTCACCACTCATGAAGATTCTCCCCTACAGGTGGAGACCAGGGACATGAAGCCTGTTCCTTGCACATGATTACATGTGTGCTCAACCAGGTAAGCCACCACCCAGCTCATGTAAACAAATAAATACACTAGGATAAGTTATGTCTGTTACGTATATTAACCATTTTCAACAGTAAGTGATAAATGTAGCCCCATCATAAGTGGGAGAAATTAAGTAAATGTGAAACTCTATGGTTCACAAAGTTGAAATGTACACTTTAACTTGAGCACAGATCTGGGCTCAAGCCCCAATCACTATATAGAAGCACCTTGCACAACAGGTGTCGTGGCCTCTCCTTTCTCCCTTTTCCTTTCTTTTCTTAAAAATACACACACACACACACACACACACACACACACACACACACACACACACACACACACGAGTGGGGGTATAGCATAATGGTTATGCAAAGAGACTTTCATGCCTGAGGTTCTCAAGTCCCAGGTTTAATCCCCCACACTGCCATAAGTCAGAGCTGAGCAGTGCTCTGGTAAAAAAAAAAAAAAATTATATATATATTAGGGGTGGGGTGGAGAGGAAAAAAGGGAACCAAAGTATCATTCTTGCACACACAATGCAAGATTGAACCTGAAACATTATATTTGAGAGTACAAAGCTCTAGCCACCATGCCACCTTCAAGACTGCTCTCTCCACCTCTCTCATTAGAAATTTTTATCCTTTGAATTAAAAGGGAAAAAAATGGACAGAGGTGTCCCGAGGTGTCCAGGGTGCTACTCTACTAGGGAAAGATCAGGGATAGTCCTGGGAATATGTATCATGGATTAACGTCCTTTGCCACTCGTAAAGCAATTGCAGAAGTCAGAGTTCTTTCTGCATACCCTGCCCCCAACTCCCAAAAGAATTTTGGTCTATACTCCCAGAAGGGGAAATGTTAGAGGCAAAATTAGGGTGAGATGAGCCCTGGATTGACACCCACATGGACGTTACAGAACTAGAAAATTTCCAAGGAAGTTTCTTCATCTACCAGCACTGAGGGAGAAAGGGAAGGTAGGATCTTAGGAAGGAAAAAGAAGATGGAACCTTGGAAGAAAGGATGCACCTTGGGAACAGGACCAATATAAGAGTCAGGCCATTTAAACAGACCAATTAAAAGTTTGTTCCTGGGAGACAGACTGGGATATATAAAAAGCCAGAAAGTGACCAGCTAGTAGCCAGTTTTCTCCAATGACCCTTGTGTGCTTGTACATGAGTTATGTACATGAGTTATGTCTTCTCCTTCTTCTTCTTTGTTTTTAAAGATTTTATTTATTAATGAGAAAGATAGGAGGAAAGAAAGAACCAGACATCACTCTGATACATGTGCCACTGGGGGTTGAACTAGGGACCTCATGTTTGAGAGTCCAATGCTTCATCCACTGAGCCACCTCCTGGACCACTGTCTTTATTTTTCCTATAAAAAGGAAAGTGTTGGGAGTCGGGCTGTAGCGCAGCGGGATAAGCGCAGGTGGCGCAAAGCACAAGGACCGGCATAAGGATCCCGGTTAGAGCCCCGGCTCCCCACCTGCAGGGGAGTCACTTCACAGGCGGTGAAGCAGGTCTGCAGGTGTCTGTCTTTATCTCCTCCTCTCTGTCTTCCCCTCCTCTCTCCATTTCTCTCTGTCCTATCCAACAATGACGACAACAACAATAATAACTACAACAATAAAACAACAAGGGCAACAAAAGGGAATAAATAAAATAAAATAAAAAATTAAAAAAAAAGTGTTGTCTGAAAATAAAATAAAATAAAATAAAATAAAATAAGGAATAAAAGAGTCTGTTTAGAGCAATGGGACACCTTAGATCCAAAGTCCCAGAGAAACCCTAGCACACCCTAACCCCCCAAAACAAACAAACTTAAAATTATATGTAGACCCACTTTAGATGGTTCACTGATTTCCTGGCCTCCTTCATTTTTTTTTTTTTTTTTTTTTTTTTACCAGAGCACTGCTCATTTCTGGTTTATAGTGGGTGCAGGAGATTAAATCTGGGACTTCAGTGCCTCAGGTATGAGAGTCTCTTTGCATAACCATTATATGCTATCTCTCCCACCCACCACTTAGTTATTTTTTTTTTTCATTTATAAAATGGAAATATTGACAAGACCATAGGATAAGAGGGGTAAGATTCCCACCACCAGAACTCCATATCCCATCCTCTCCCTTTTCCTTGTTCTTTATCCCACTGGGAGTATGGACTCAGGATCATTATGGGGGTGCAGAAGACAGATGGTCTGGCTTCTGTAATTGCTTCCCAGCTGAACATGGATGCTGGCAGGTCAATCATACTCCCAGCCTGTCTCTCTCTTTCCCTAGTGGGGCAGGGCTCTGGGGAGGTGGGGCTCCAGGACACATTGGTGGGGTTGTCTGGCCAGGGAAGTCAGGTCACCATTTCATCCTGTCACTTACCTTCCCACTGGCCACACCATGTCCTTGGCTTCACCTGGAAGTACTTCATCTTTGCAATCTCAATTGCCCTACCCCACTGGGTGCACATATATTATCCTTTATATTTCTTCCATCTTCCTCCTCTGGTTGCTTTTTTGAGCTCCTGAGACTGCCAGGCTTTGAACTTCGGCTCTTTTCAAGTGTATCCACATCCTCCTGACATCCATATCCTCTCTCAACCCAGACTGGAACCTATATTCCAAATACTTCATAAGTATTATTTTCCACTCCTTGGTCCTCTTTACTGCTTTCACCTAAACAGTTTGACCACTGTGATTAAATTCTTCTTTTTTTTAATGATCTTTACTTATTGGATAGATAGAACCAGAAATTGAGAGGCAGGAGGAAACAAAGAGACACCTATAAACCTGCTTCATCACTTGTGAAGCTTTCCCCCTGTAAGTGGGGACCAGGAGCTTGAACCTGGGTCCTTGTGTACTGTAATGTGTGCAGTTAGCCAGGTGTGCCACTGCCTGGCCCCCCTCTCTCTCCCGCTCTCTCTCTTTGAATTGTCACCAGTGTTATTGCTAAGGCTCAGTGCTTGCCTCCCAGTAGTCATTTTTCCTTTTTTATTTTATTTTTTTAATTTTATAGGACAGAGAGAAATTGAGAAGTTGGAGGAGATAGAGAGGAATAGACAGACATCTGCAACACTGTTTCACCACTTGTGAAGCTTCCCTCCTGCAGATGGGGAATGGGGGCTTGAACCCAGGTCCTTAAGCACTCAACTAGGTATACCACCACCAGTTCTGTATGCTTAAATTTTAAACAAACAAACAACAAATTACAGAGTTGTGTTGTTTGACATCATATCAAAACATATGACACCCAACATGGTTTTCAATACTTTTCCTTCCTTCCAACTTTTGCCTCCCTCTCAGTATTCATCAGAGGCCCTACGAAAATTTACATAATCCTAGTTGCAAAGAAATGACACTCCTGGGAGTTGGGTGGTAGTGCAGCGGGTTAAGCACAGGTGGCACAAAGCATAAAGACTGGCGTAAGGATCCCAGTGCGAGCCCCTGGCTCCCCACCTGCAAGGGGTTGCTTCACAAGCGGTGAAGCAGGTCTGCAGGTATCTATCTTTCTCTCCTGTCTTCCCCTCTTCTCTCCATTTCTCTCTGTCCTATCCAACAACAACAATAATAAATACAACAATAAAATGATAAGAGCAACAAAAAAGAATAAATAAATATTAAAAAAAAAAGTGACACTCCCCTGCTCCAAGAGTCCGTTCACCTGTCTCTTGAATCAAAACTTGCCTGTCAACTTACAGATCACTCTAGCAGGGTTCCTTTTATTTCTCCTTTTCTTTTTTTAAAATTATTTTTGTTTATTGAATAGAGACAGCCAGAAATTGAGGGAAGGGGATGATAGAGAAGGAGAGAGACAGGGAGTCAGGCAGTAGCTCAGCGGGTTAAGTGCAGATGGTACAGAGCGCAAGGACCGGCGTAAGATTCCCAGTTCGAGCCCCTGGCTCCCCACCTGTAGGGGAGTCACTTCACAAATGATTAAGCAGATCTGCAGGTGTCTGTTTTTTTCTCCCCCTTCTCCCCCTCTGTCTTCACCTCCTCTCTCCATTTCTCTCTGTCCTATCCAACAACAACGACATCAATAACAACAATAACTACAACAATAAAACAAGGGCAACAAAAGGGAATAAATAAATATTTAAAAAGAGAGGAGAGAGACAGAGAGACACCTGCAGCACTACTTCACCACTCGCAAAGCTTTCCCCCTACAGGTGGGGACTGGGGGCTTGAACTGGGGTCCTTATGTATTATAACTTTGCGCTCAACCAGGTGCACCACCACCCAGTCCCTTTCTCCTTATTTTCAAACTCTGCTTTTTATAGCTCTTTAGAAGCATACTTAGTAGTTTCTAGTTTTGAAAAACAAAAAAAGAAACAGCCCTCTTTTCAACAAACCTACCATTTCTCTCGCTTCTCACCCTTGATCTAAACAGCCAAATTCCTTGTGTCAACACTTGTCTTTGTTCTTCAACCCATTATAATCATTTCCCTCTCCACCTCTTCTCTGAAATGGCTTGAGAAAGATCCCTGTCACTTCATAATCACCAAACCCAAGAGGGTACTTTTCATTCCTCATTTAAAATGAGTTTACTGTTCAATCTCACACCATTAACTATTTTTTTCTTCCTGAAATTCTGACTTCTCTGACACTGGAATTCCTCGTTTCTTATCGGAGTATTTACTTTCATTCTTTGTTCAGCCCTCTTCCTGTGAAAGATCTTTAAACATATATGTTCCTCAGGGTTTTGGAAGGACCCCCTTAATATTCCCATCTGCAAACTGACAGAATCACTTTCTATCTTTCAACAGTGTTGTCTCCTGAATATCAGATCTGTATAGCTAACTGCTATGAATGGAATCATTAAGTAATTATACACTAAGCCAAATGTTTCAAATGCACTGCCTAATCCAGTGAGATAGGTACTATTATCTCTAATTACAAATGAATCCAACTAAGAAGTAATGTGCTCAATGTCACACTGGCAGGTAGGATCACAGTCCAGGCTAGGTATTCCAAACTCCAAAAGGGGTGTGTGTGTGTGTGTGTGTGTGTGTGTGTGTGTGTCTAAAGATTTTTATTTTTTAAAAAAAGACTTCATTCTGTACCAAGGTATCCAGAAATGAAGCTACACTTAGGGCAAATTGTAGATGAGGGATAATCCATATATAGTGAGTACAAAACTCAATTTCAGAACTATTTAAAGTAAAACATGACTTGCTATGTTAAAAAGGTACAAGTGAAATGTGGTAGGGTTTAAATGGATCTAAACCAGCAGGAATAAAGACTACACAGTATGTTAAAAAACAAAACAAACACTAAAAATTGGGAGTGGGGTGGAAATCAAATATTGATGAAGAGCTCTGGCCTTAAGCACATCTAATTTGAAATCCACTAAGAAAGTCAGGCCATTATTTTTGTCCCCAGCAATTCATGAAAAAAGCTATAGAAGATGAAAAGTGACAAAAGTGCATTTCCAAAAGAAACATTCTTAACTGGTGTCATGAACCCTGCAGTACCTTAAATTAAACATGCATATGTTGTAAACTGGATTTATAATCTTATCCTCAGTCTACTCCAACTACTTCTCTTCTTGTTTGTTTTGCCAATTATCCCGTGTCAGTGAAATCAGAAACTTGAAGTCCTAAACTCCTTTCTCCTTCACCACTCCCACATGTTGTTAATTGTAAGCCATGCTTACTCTGCCTCTTCATTTTTCTCAACCCTACCCTATTCTCTCTTGCCCTTTCCCCCTCCTTATTTTCTAAGAGAAATAGAGGAAGGGTGAAGAGACAAAGAGAACTACCTGCAGCACTGCTCCACTACTTGTGAAGCTTTTTCGCCTCTCATACATGGGAACATGTGGTAATGTGTGCATTCTACTGAGTATGGCATCACCCAGCCCCCTCTCTTGTACCCTTAATTATGCTCATTTAAGCTCTGATCTTCTCTCACCTGACCACTGCAATCAACAGCCTGCCTAATTCCATTTTTGCCCTTAGCTAGTGGCAAGAGTGACTTTATTAATTTTATTATATTATTTATTTTTACCAGAGCACTGCTCAATTCTGGCTTATGGTGGGTCCAGGGACTGAACCTGGGACCTCAGAGATGCAGGTATTAAAGTCTTTTGTATAATCACTATGTTATGCTATCTCCCTAGCCCTAAGAGTGACTTTATAAAACATAAACTCAACTAGTGTATATCTGCATCACCCAGAATTATGCTTGAACTCCTCAATGTAGTAGGCTCACCTTTCTACGCCCTGGCTTATGCCTACCCTCCAGGATTGTTTCCCACAGCCCTTGCCTCCTACTCTGTAGTCATCAATCCAAATTGGCTGTAGTTCCCTGAGTATACCCTCCTTTTTCCTCCTTTGCTCAGACTTGACTGACTCTTGCAACCAAACTGTGACAACTGACTTAACGGAAGAGGTGGAACTGAACTGTCAGATTTCCAAGTATGTGTCCTTTTACAACATGTTGTCTCTCATAGTCTAAGGACCAAAGAAAAAGATCTTTCATCCACCTTGTACAAGACATGACACTTGCTCCCTATAAACACATTTAACTATGCAAATGCCTTTAACTAGGAAGTCAGACCCTTCAAGAGAGTAACCAGCCAAACAACTGTGTGAGATGCCACACTTTCCCCTCTCCCTTCCCAGAAAATGCTCACCTGCACAAAGGAACAAGCGACAGTGCCACTTCGCAGCTGGTTCAGCAATGTTTCACAGACAGCAACATCCGGGACACTGGTCACCCCATCTGTGATCACAATGATTCCTGGAGCAAGAAACATCAGACTCAGACATGGAACCACTGGCTGGATCAAAGTCACAGGGAGGCATCTAACTGATGGGCACTGAGTGTCAGAGTCAGCCAACCAATGTGTTTTATAGTACTCAAACTCCTTTCCTTCTTTCCTTCCCTAGATTTCTTCTTCTTAGTGCTGGAACCCAGTCTCCTCCTAAAAGTTGTCCTTGAACTCCTTCACACTAAGGTCTGTGATATCTGTTAGAGCTAGAGGTAACATATATTAATATACATCTACCTTTTTCAAATAGGAAACAGATCCTCTTCCCTGGGCTGTACTTATCCCTAAGGACATTTGTCTTCACTGATAATACACATCAAACTCCCCCCCCCCCATCTTATTTCCACAATCCCAGCAACATTCCTTCTACTGACCTGCACTAGAATTTGAGGGCAGCAGCTGCAGCGCCAAGATGCCTTGACGAATCATACTGACCAGTCCAAGATCGGCTGTCACCATGGAGACACCCACCTTCCGGCTTGGTGGCTCCCCTGAGTCTGGAGACTGCTCTTCTGCCTGGCCCAAAATATAGAGAAGATAGAATGGGTTACATGAAAATGTTGCCCCATCCACAGTAAAGCCAAAATTAATAACTCTGAATTATGCAGGTCAGAAAGTTATAATTCTATGAGGGCCTCAATTCTCTAACTACTCAGCCATGTCCTGACTGCCCTCCCTCCAGCAAGCAGCACATGCTCTACTCCCAGCCCTCAGATGGATATGGAGTTTAGCACCAGGTGAAGCATCAGAGTGCACTGGTACAAGGCTTCCCCACCCTTTGCCAATCAGATCCTTTTCCCATATTTTTCATATTACCACTATGAAATGTTTACTATATCAATCACCTTAAGTCTTCAGGTATTTACATGTAAATATATCTACCACTTCCCTGGATACTGTGCAGAGATTCTCAGGAAGTAGAATGCATTCCAGCAAGCCCAAGAAGCTTTACTCTTGGTTGTACAAAATATAAATTAGCAGTTGGATAAATAGTTCAACTGGTAGATTACCAGGTTTTTACCCTTGAGTTACCAGTTCAATCCCTGGCACCCACACGTACGATAATGGTGCTCTGGCTTGTCTCTCTCTGTCTTGTTTAAATCTCTCTCTCTCTCTCTCTGGTAACAAATAAGTGAAAACAAATCTTAAAAAGAAATAACAAACAAGGGGCTAGGCAGTGGCACACTCTATAGAGTGCACAGATCACCATGTGCAAGGACCAGGGTCTAAAACCCCTAGTCCCCACGTGTGGGGGTGAGGTGGGGATGGGCTTCATAAGCAGTAAGTAGTGCTGCAGGTATCTGTCTCTCTCTGTCTTCCCTCTCCATTTCTCTCTGTTCCTATGGAAGAAGAAGAGGAAAAAGGAGAAAAATGAGAAGAAAAAGAAAAAGAAGAAAAATATTTACTAAAAATAAATACAAACTTGACCAAAGGTACCCATGATCACCTTCTCATATGCACGAAGGAGAAGATCTAAGCAAATGGCATTCACGTTTCCTCACAGCAGGAATTTGTGTCTTGGGGAGTATGGATGAATCTTCCTTCAAAAGGGAGCCTGGTGTGTTCACTCCTATTTGTGACTTTCAGTCTTTCTTTTTGTCCTCTTCCCTACGCATTCAGATTGCACCTCCTTTCTCCCCCTCTGAGGCTTAATGGCTGGTCTTTATGAGTGGCCTCTAGCTGTTCCCACTTACCTGATTCACTGGGTAATACTGCTGCTGCAACATGGTGGCCACCTTATCCTCAAACAGGCACAGCTGCTCATATACCTGCCGCAGGAACTCTTCCCGCTGGGAAGGGTCTAAAAGGCAGCCCTGTACTAGCACCTGAGAAACAAAAGGAAAGGACAGACACACGAAGGAGGGTAGGTGGGTGAGAAACTTGGAGACACTACCTGTATTTAATACTCTACACAGTTCCCCTTAGGCGAGCCTGACTTTCACTCAGCTAGAACCAGAATACCCTCATTAGAACATCTACTCCGGGAGTTGGGCAGTGGCGCAGCAGATTAAGCGCATGTGGCGCAAAGTGCAAGGACCAGCATAAGGATCCCAGTTCGAGCCCCCCGCTCCCCACAGGCAGTGAAGCAAGTCTGCAGGTGTCTATCTTTCTCTCCCCCTCTCTGTCTTCCCCTCCTCTCTCCATTTCTCTCTGTCCTACCCAGCAACGAACGACATCAACAATAACAATAATAACCACAACAAGGCTACAACAGCAACAGCAACAATGGCCTCCAGAAGCAGTGGATTGATGGTGCAGGCATTAAGCCTCAGCAATACCCCTGGAGGCAAAAAAAACAAAAACAAACAAACAAAAAAAACATCTATTCCTTTAGTCCATAGCCCAGGTTTGCAATATCATAGCTCAACCCCACCCCCGTTAATCACTTAAACCTGGTACATTAGGCTTCCCTGGATCCCCACAAGGGGGCACCATCAGAGCTTCTAGCTCCTTCCATCTTGGGTCTTGCCCAAACTCAGCCTCGCAATTTTTCTTTTTTCATTCTGACTTTTTGTTGTTGTTGACTTCTAACCACCATAAACAGAGGCCATCTGCACCTTTTCTCTTTTTAGCTCAAAATGTTCTCATCCTCCCAATGAAAGCTCCTTCCCAATGAAAGCTCCTCCCAATGAAAGCTTATACTCTGCAGATAGCTCCCCCTCCCCCTCACTTTCAGTGTTGGTTTTCACCAGAGCACTGCTCAACTCTGGCTTAAGGCTGTGCTGGGAAGTGAACCTGGGACCCTGGAGAACTGTCTCCTTAGCTCTGGAGTTGTTTGTCTGCCAAGAGAGTTATCACTGGGGCTTGGTGCCTGAATAATCCACCACTCCCTATGCCTTTATTACATTCAACTGAGTTACCTCCTGCAATATCTATGTCCCCTACTAAACTTTCAACTCCTCTCATCAGGAGCATCTGATTCATCTATCTTCAGGACCTAACCCAGGCCTGGCATAGATCAGACTTCAGAGCTTGCCAAGTGGGACTAGTGTTGAGTGGTTGCTTAACAGTGTTTTCTTTGTTTAGACTATCAACATCTGCAAAGCCTGATCTCTGTCTAAAGAGGAATTGCTACAGCTAACAGTGCTGCACTTAGAACAGCACTTCAAAGCAGGGAAGAGGACTGGAATCTAGGCATATGCCAACTGCATTGGTGTCTATTTCAGAGCCTCTGGTGCTGTTTCTTACATCTATTCTTTTTTCTTTTTTTATATTTATTTTATTTATTATTGGATAAAGATAGAGAGAAATTGAGATTGGAGAGGAAGGTAGAGAGAGAGAGAGACACCTGCAGCTCTGCATCACCACTTGTGAAGCTTTCCCCCTGCAGGTGGGGGCCAGGGGCTTAAAGGTGGGTACTTGTGCACTATAATGTGTGCGCTTCACCAGGTGCACCAGCACTTGGCCCCTCTTGCATCTATTTCTTAAAGCCAGTTTAATAGCTAAGGTAGCAATGCAGCTATTTGGGTTTTCAGCAAAGCCCCTGCCAATGCATTTAAGGTGATTAAGAACAGATGAAGGCAGGGGGTCAGGCAGTAGTGCATCAGGTTAAGCACACACAGTGCGAAGCTCAAGGACTGGCGTAAGGATCCCACTTTGAGCCCCCAGCTCCACACTTGCAGGGGGGTTGCTTTACAAGTGGTGAAGCAGGTCTGCAGGTGTCTAGCTTTCTCTCCTCCTCTCTGTCTTCCCCTCCTCTCTCCATTTCTCTCTGTCTTATCCAACAACAACAAAAAAGGCACAACAAGGCCAACAAAAATGGGAAAATGGCCTCCAGGAGTAGTGGATTCATAGTGCAGGCACCGAGCCCCAGCAATAGCCCTGGAGGCAAAAAAAAAAAAAAAAAAAAAAAAAAAGGACAGATGAAGGCAGAGCCAGGTGGTGGTGCACCTGGTTAAGCGCATATGTTACAATGCCCAAGAACCCCCCTATCTGCAGGAGGAAAGCTTTGCAAATGGCAAAGCAGTGCTGCAGGTGTCTCTTTTTCTCCCTTTTTCTTTATCTCCCTCTGCCCTCTCAACTTCTGGCTGTCTCTATTAGATAAATAAAGATAATAATAACAATAAGAAGAACAGATGAGGGCAAACTGAGCTAAAGGTTATCTAAGCCAACATATATTCTGTAACAGATTTGGCCATTTCCCAAAAACAAACAAAGAAACAAACAAAAACAACAATGTCTTGTGATAGCTTACTTGGGAACTGAATAAGCCTTGTTAGTATCAGCATGGTTAACATTATACCCAAGAGTTCATAGGGCCCTTAGAGAAAATAACTGAACTCTGTCCTTGAAAGAAATTGTTTTTGCTGTATTTTAAAATTATAAAGCTATTTCAAAGGACCATCCCTTGAGACTAGTGCCAGAAGCCAGGATACCAGTAATCTTTATCAAGGAACCAGAGGAAGGTGGAGGAGAAAGACAGAGAAAGCAGATATCCAGTGGCCAGAACCAAAGATTTACAGGAAGAAAGTGATATCTTCCCTACCGGTGAAATAGCTCACCTGGAAAGTACACTGGTGTCAGGCAGGTCCCTGCTTGGCTCCATCACTGATGCTGTGGCCTATTTACATAATCACTGTTTTGCCTGAGACCCGCCCTACCTGCAGGGTATTGGTTAATCTCACTGGTTAGAACCTTCGAAACAGCTGCTATGGAAGCTTTCTACCTTCATGCTCTTTTCTCCACCCCCCTCTCCTAGCCATTTCCTTTTCCCACTTGCCACTTCCAGTTAAAGATATATATAGGGGAGGGGGTGGGATATGGAGATTAGGTGGTGGGAATTGTGTGGAGTTGTACCCCTCCTACCCTATGGTTTTGTTAATTAATCCTTTCTTAAATAAAAATAAATAAATAATTAAAAAAAATAAAGATATATATAAAGGCGTTGTCTCTAATCAATAAAGGCATTGCATTGCGTTCCTGCTCTGCCACGAGTTCCTGGTCTCTCTCCCGTGACGCTAGTCCGGCACACTGGTTTGCCATGTAGGTGACCCAGGCTTAAGCCTGCTCTCCCCTCCCCCCACCCAGTGCACTAAAGGAAGCTTTGTTGTGGTCACTTACACACACACACACACACACACACACACACACACACACACACACACACACTTTCTGTCTCTACCTCTGTATCTAATTTTTTTTTTAAAGCATCTGACCAATCAGCAGTATAACTTAAAAGGTTATGGAATGGCTAAGATGAGAAAATTGATTCAAGAGGTGATGGACTCATGGGAATATGTCCAAGGAGTTAGAAGAGTTGGGGACTTTAAGCATGAACAGTGGAGATAGGTGTATGGACTACTGGAAATTAGATCTGAAGATACTGAAGATACAAAGTTGGAGGAAGGATGTAATACCTGGTGGGACTGTAGGCCAATGATTGAGGAGTAGGCCTGGATAGTTACGTAGATCTCAGGCTGGAAGTTGATGTACGATCCAGGCACTCGGAAGGGCCGAAGCAGCCCGCCTAGGCAGCGGGAGAGGGCATGGAAAACTTCATCAAACAAAATCTCCCCTGTGGAATCATCCTAAGGGCAATGTAGAAAAAGATCTCTCTTGGGGGAGATAGCATAATGGTTATGCAAACAGATTCTAATGCCTGAGGCTCTGAGATGCCAGATTCGGTCCCCCACACCATCATAAGCTAGAACTGAGTAGTGCTCTGATTAAAAAAAAAAAAAAAAAAAAAAAAAAGTCTCTCAAGGGTAACCAAAGGCAGCCCTGAAAGAGAACAGAAAAGCTTTCATGGGTCAATGGACAGTCAGTCACCTTAAGGTTGATCACATCAAATACAGGGCACACATAGTTCCCTGCCACAGATGGAATGGGATCTGTCTTTAAATACCCACCATTCTTTTGCAGGTCTGTTCTGTTTCCTTTCTGCAATGGCAGGCTGGGGTCATTTTTCACTATCCTCCCAACCCCACCCCACCCTAAACCCCTCCCTCTTTCTTACCATCCCACCTCTTCACCCTTCCTTTCTGCCCACTGTTCCCCAGCCCCTTACCACAATGCCTGTAGATGGACTAAGGTCCAGCTCAATGACAAATCGATACTGCCAAGCCAAGAAGGTTACCCGGGTAGAAGGTACAAGGAGGAATGGCCTTGGGACCACTGGTTCATCTGGCTGCCATCCAGGGGGCAGGATACTGAGGACTTCCAGCTCTTGCTCAGACTGAAGCTGACAATTAAGAGTGGAGGGTAAAGGAAAGGGTCAGAGACGGCTCACCTCTTACTTCCCAGGCCTTCACTTCTTTTTAATTTAATTTATTTTATTTTAATGAGAGATACAGAAATTCATATAGAGACCAGAGCACTGCTTAGCTCTGACTTATGGTGGTGCTGGGGATTGAACCTGGGACCTCAGAGCCTCAGACATGAAATCCTTTTACATAACAATTGTGCTGTCTTCCCACCCTAGGCCCTGACTTTCACATACAAAATGACAACACTATTGGATCCCCTACTTGTAGTTCAATTATACACTCTTCCTCAGACTAGCTGCGAAAATGACTAAACCCAATTTTCCCCAGGCCAACAAAATAGCTCATTTGGAAACTGTGCTGCTTTGCCATGTGCATGACATAGGTTACAACCCCACCCCCACACTGCAATAAAGATGCTTCAGTGCTGTGGTTTCTTTCCCTCTTTCTTTTCCTCTGTCTCACTCCATCTATCTAAAAGAGAAGAAAAAAAAATCCCCCAGGGCCAGGTGGTGGTGCACCTGGTTAAGAATTCACATTACAGTCTACAAGGATCCAGGGTTGAACCCTTTGTCCTCACCAGCAGGGACAAAGCTTTACAAGAGATGAAGCTGGGTTGCAGGTGTCTCTCTGTCACTTTCCATATGTCCCTCTTCCTCTCAATTTCTGGTTGTCTCTATCCAATAAATAAAGGTTAAAAAAAAAAAAACCCATAGGGTCATCATCTTGTGGGCCAGTAACCTGACCCTTCTGGAATTAGGTCCCTCAGACTTAGTCTCCCTTCCTATTACTGTAGCACCATAAAATAAAACCTTCTCCTTCTAGGCTAAGCCCTCACATCCTGTGTATTCAGAGCCTCACCAGCATCTCCTGAGGTGTGGCCTGAACAATTTGATGTAGGTGATTGAGGAACCAAGCCAGGCGAACATTTCGGGAGATTCGATAATCCTTTTTCATCAATAGGAACACCTGCCCAGCTTCTTCCACCTATGGACAAAGAAATATTAATGAATATCTAAAGAATTATCTTTTATGCTAAGTTGGATCAAGAGCTGAAGCCATAACAACCTCTATGGTGTTAATCATGTTTTCTGTGTTGATTCAGCTTTGAGATTTTTCTGTAACTGCACTGAGTACTGGCCCCAGGTTAAAGTGACATGAGCACTATTTGTGGTTAACATGTAACTCCAGATATGAGATATATCCAGGAACCAGATACCCTGTAAGCAGTATGCTGCTTGGCTACTTTGAGTCCCTTTATACAATTACCTCTTCTGGTATCAGGAAATATGAAGAGACATAGATCATCTCACTGAAAGGTCAATAATATATGAACCACCATGGTTTTGTGTGTTTTTTAAAAATATTTATTCATTTATTCCTTTTTATTGCCCTTGTTGTTTTATTGTTGTAGTCATTATTGTTATTGATGTCGTCGTTGTTGGATAGGACAGAGAGAAATGGAGAGAGTTGGGGAAGACAGAGCGGGGAACAGAAAGATAGACACCTGCAGACCTGTTTCACAACTTGTAAAACAAATCCCCCGCAGGTGGGAAGCCAGGGGCTCGAACCAGGATCCTTACACTGATCCTTGCGCTTTGTGTCCCTTTGCTCTACCACCTGACGCATGGTCTTGTGTTTTTTTTTTTTAAAGCAGAAGTATCACACAAATGTCATGCTTTATTCAAAGAACATATTTATTAGCCAGGTAGGTGGCTCAGTGGGTAGAGTGTGGAACTTGCACATGTGAGATCCCAGAATACATATGACAGAACAGTGCTCTGGTCTCTCATAAAATAATCAATCAATTTTTTCTGTTTGTTCAGAAAAAATTATTAATTGCAGCCCCAGGAGGTGGTACAGTAGATAAAGTGTTGAACGCTCAAGCATGAGGTCTCAAGTTCAATCTCCAGTATTGCATGCAGCAGAAGTGATTTCTGGTTCTCTCTCCCTTCCATAAACAAACAAACAAAAAAAGCAAAACAAACAAAACTTTAAAAAGAAAAACATAAAATTTTAAGCACGCAAGTTTATGTAAAAATAAGACAAATAACCCCCTCCTAAAATAATAGTAGCAGGTCTGGGGACTTCTGGAGAAGACCTATACCTCCCTGGCATAGCAGTGGGGCTGTGAAAGTCTCTTTGCATAACCACTGGATTATCTCTGCCACACCCTGATTTTATTTATTTGGTCAGGAGTCAGTAACTAAGCTAAAATGCCTACTTATAGTTTAAAAGTCCTCAGGCTCCCAAAGCCTACAGGGAAGAAAAAGAACAAAAGAGGCTTTTAAATCACTGAGCTCCAAACCAGGGATAAAAATACTATCAAAACAAGTTTAACTTCCAAAACAGTGAACACTTTAATTAACTTACTTAGACACAAGTCAATCCAGGAAATAGTCATCAGTAATTTGAAAAGTACTGAGAGAGGGAACTCATAACATAATATATAAAATGGTTAAACCAATAAGAAGAAATATTGGAGAAATGAACCAGGCTAAAACTCCAGCTAAAAGCCATGAACCCCAAATAATGAGGTCAACATCCAAACACTAGCTAAGGAAATAATCATAGGAGTGAGTAAAGATTTGAAAGAATTGTCATCAGAAATACAGAAGCAAAAACGAGACTCTGGAAGAAAACACTATCTCAAGGTTATTAGAGAACTGAAAGCTGAAATCACTGAGCTACGAACACAACTAGCTGAACAAGCTAAAACAGTATCAGAACAGGGAAACAAAATAGATGAACTCCAGAAAACAGTAGAGGGCAGAGAGAATAGAATCAATGAGGCTGAACACAGATATAGCAAGATAAAGGACGAATTAGAGACAACTATAAAAGAAGTAAGAGATCTCAAAAAGAGATTAAGAGATACTGCAAACAACAACAGAGACCTATGGGATGACTTCAAAAGAAACAGTATACGCATTATTGGCTTACCAAAGGAAGAAAGAAATCTTCAGGCCATAATAGCTTAAAACTTCTCTAGTCTAGACAACATCAAAGACGTAAAGATTCAAGAAGCCCAGAGGGTCACAAATAGAATTAACCCAGACATAAAGACACAAGACACATCATATTTAGGATGGAAAGGAATAAGGATAAAGAAAGGATCCTGAAGGCTGCAAGAGAAAAACAAGAAAAAAAAGTCACCTACAGAGGAAAATCCCTGAAATCAGCAGCAGACTTCTCCACACAAAAACTACAGGCCAGAAGAGAATGGCAAGATATCTATCGAGTGCTCAATGAGAAAGGCTTTCAACCAAGAATACTATATCCTGCTAGACTGTCATTCAGACTAGATGGAGGCATCAAAACCTTCTCAGACAAGCAACAGTTGAAGGAATTAACTGTCACCAAGCCTGCCCTGAAAGAAGTTCTGAAAGGTCTCCTATAAACAGTGAGACCACTAAAAATAGGCCATATATCACAAGACTCTAAAACTCTACAAGAATGGCGTTAAAATATCTTCAATCTTTGATATCAATAAATGCCAATGGCCTGAATTCACCTATTAAAAGAAACAGAGTAGGAAGATGGATCAGAAAACACAACCCAACATTATGCTGTCTACAGGAAACCCACCGAACTCAACAAGACAAACATAGACTTAAAGTGAAAGGATGGAAAACTATCATACAAGCCAATGGCCCACAAAAAAGGGCAGGAACAGCTATTCTCATATCTGACACAATAGACTTGAAAATAGATAAGATTAAAAAAGACAGGAATGGACACTACTTAATGCTCAGAGGATCAGTTAATCAAGAGGTCTTAACAATTACTAACATCTATGCACCCAATGAGAAGCCATCTAAATACATCAAATGTCTACTGAAAGAGCTACAGCAATATATTAACAGTAACAGTCATAGTAGGGGACTTCAACACCCCACTCTCTCAACTTGACAGATCATCCAGGCAGAAAATCAATAAAGACATAAGGGAGCTAAATGAGGAGATAGATAAACTAGAACTACTGGACATATTCAGAATCATTCATCCCAAGAAACTGGAATACACATTCTACTCAAATCCACATGGGTCATTCTCTAGGATAGACCATATGTTAGGCCACAAAGACAGCATCAGCCAATTCAAGAGCATTGATATCATCCCAAGCATCTTCTCAGACTACAGTGGAATTAAACTAACACTTAACAATCAGCAAAAGATTAGTAATAGTCCCAAAATGTGGAAGCTCAACAGTACACTCCTTAACAACTATTAGGTCAAAGAGGAAATAAAGGCAGAAATCAAAATGGTTTGAGAGTTCAATGAAAATGAAGACACAAGCTATCAAAGTATTTGGGACACAGTTAAGGCAGTACTGAGAGGGAAGATCATAGCCATACAAGGACACATTAGGAAAGAAAAAAAAAGCACAAATATACAGCCTGATTGCACATCTTAAAGACCTAGAAGAAGAACAACAAAGGAAACGTAAAGCAACCAGAAGGACAGAGATCACTAAAGTTAGGGCAAAAATCAATAACATTGAAAATAAGAAAACCATACAAAAGATCAACAAAAAATAAATGTTGGTTCTTCGAAAGAGTGAACAAAATCAACAAACCTTTAGCCAGACTCACAAAACAAAAAAGGGAAAAGACCCAAATAAATCGGATAGTAAATGAAAGAGGAGACATCACAACAGACACTGCAGAAATTCAGCACATCATGCAAGACTTCTATGAACAACTATATGCCACCAAGCTAGAGAACCTGAAGAAATGGACGATTTCCTAGATACCTACCAACTTCCAAAACTAAGTAAAGAGGAAGTGGATAACATGAACAGGCCCATCACAGCTAATGAAATTGAAACAGTTATCAAAAATCTTCCCAAAAATAAAAGTCCTGGACCAGATGGTTTTACAAATGAATCCTACAAAACCTTCAAAGAAGAACTAATACCTCTACTTTTAAAAGTCTTCCAGAAGACTGAAGACACTGGAATACTTCCTTCCAGCTTCTATGAAGCAAGCATCACTTAGATAACAAAACAGACAGGGACACAACCAAAAAAGAAAACTACAGACAAGTATCTCTGATGAACACAGATGCTAAAATATTGAACAAAATTCTAGCCAACTGGATAGAGCAGTCTATTGAAAAGATTGTTCATCATGACCAAGTGGGGTTTATCCCAGGCATGCAAGGTTGGTTTAATATACGTAAATCAATCAATGTGATCCACCACATCAACAAAAGCAAGACCAAAAACCACATGGTCATATCAATAGATGCAGAGAAAGCCTTTGACAAAATCCAACATCCCTTTATGATCAAAACACTACAAAAAAATGGGAATAGATGAAAAATTCCTCAAGATAGTGGGGTCTATATATAGCAAACCTACACCCAACATCATACTCAATGGTGAAAAACTGGAAGCATTTCCACTCAGATCAGGTACTAGACAGGGCTGCCCACTATCACCATTACTATTCAACATAGTGTTGGAAGTTCTTGCCATAGCAATCAGGCAGGAGCAAGGAATTAAAGGGATACAGATTGGAAGAGAAGAAGTCAAACTCTCCCTATTTGCAGATGACATGATAATATACATAGAAAAACCTAAGGAATCCAGCAAGAAGCTTTTGGAAATCATCGGGAAATACAGGAAGGTGTCAGGCTATAAAATTAACATTCAAAAGTCAGTGGCATTCCTCTATGCAAACACTAAGTTAGAAGAAATTGAAATCCAGAAATCAATTCCTTTAATTATAGCAACAAAAACAATAAAATATCTAGGAATAAACCTAACCAAAGAAGTGAAAGAATTGCATACTGAAAATTATGAGCCACTACCAAGGAAATTGAAAGAGATACAAAGAAGTGGAAAGATATTCCATGTTCATGGGTTGGAAGGATTAACATCATCAAAATGAATATACTACCCAGAGCCATAGACAAATGTAATGCTATCCCCATCAAGATCCCAAGCACATTTTTTAGGAGAATCAAACAAATGCTACAAATGTTTATCTGGAACCAGAAAAGACCTAGAATTGCCAAAAAACAATCTTGAGAAGAAAGAACAGAACCGGAGGCATTACACTTCCAGATCTCAAATTGTACTATAGTGCCATTGTCATGAAAACTGCTTGGTACTGGAACATGAATAGACACACTGACAAGTGGGATAGAACTGACAGTCCAGAAGTAAGCCCCCACACCTATGGACATCTAATCTTTGACAAAGGGGCCCAGACTATTAAATGGGGAAAGCAGAGACTCTTCAACCAATGATGTTGGAAAAAATAGGTTGAAACATGTAGAAGAATGAAACTATATTTCACCAAATACAAAAGTAAATTCCAGTGGATCAAGGACTTGGATGTTAAACCACAAACTATCAGATACTTAGAAGAAAATATTGGCAGAACTCTTTTCCGCATAAATTTTAAAGACATCTTCAATGAAACAAATCCAATTACAAAGATGACTAAGACAAGCATAAACCTATGGGTGTACATCAAACTAAAAAGCTTCTGCACAGCTAAAGAAACTACTACCCAAACCAAGAGACCCCTCACAGAATGGGAGACTATCTTTACATGCCATACATCAGACAAGAGGCTAATAACCAGAATATATAAAGAACTTGCCAAACTCAACAACAAGAAAACAAGTAACCCCATCCAAAAATGGGGGCAGGACATGGACAGAATATTCACCACAGAAGAGATCCAAAAGGCTGAGAAACACATGAAAAAATGCTCCATGTCTCTGATTGTCAGAGAAATGCAAATAAAGATAACACTGTGATATCACTTCACTCCTGTGAGAATGTCATACATCAGAAAAGGTAACAGCAGCAAATGCTGGAGAGGGTGTGGGGTCAAAGGAACCCTCCTGCTCTGTTGGTGGGAATATAAATTGGTCCAACCTCTGTGGAGAACAGTCTGGAGAACTCTCACAAGGCTAGAAATGGACCTACCCTATGACCCTGCAATTCCTCTCCTGGGGATATATCCTATGGAACTCAACACACCCATCCAAAAAGATCTGTGTACACATATGTTCTTGGCAGCACAATTTGTAATAGCCAAAACCTGGAAGCAACCCAGGTGTCCAACAACAGATGAGTGGCTGAGCAAGTTGTGGTATATATACACAATGGACTACTACTCAGCTGTAAAAAATGGTGACTTCACCGTTTTCAGCCGATCTTAGATGAACCTTGAAAAAAATCATGTTGAGTGAAATAAGTCAGAAACAGAAGGATGAATATGGGATTCTCTCACTCTCAGGCAGAAGTTGAAAAACAAGATCAGAAAAGAAAACACAAGTAGAACCTGAACTGGAATTGGCGTATTGCACCAAAGTAAAAGAAGACTCTAGGTGGGTGGGTGGGTGGGGAGAATACAGATCCAAGAAGGATGACAAGAGGACCTAGTGGGGGTTGTATTGTTATATGGAAAACTGGGAAATGTTATGCATGCACAAACTATTGTATTTACTGTTGAATATAAACATCAATTCCCCAATAAATAAATTAAATAAGTAAATAAATAAAAATAGTAGCAGGTATGGAGAAAAGTCCAAAAGTCAGTGGCACAGAAAAACTTAATGTAATCCCAAATAGAAAGTGTGGAGCCTCATCCAGGAATATCATTTGGAAACAGTTCTTCCCTTGCTGGGTTGTATAATTCTTTTTTAAAAAGTATTTTATTTACTTTATTTTAACAAGGCAAAGAGAAAGACCAGAGCACTGCTCAGCTCTGGCTTATGTTGGTTCTGGAAATTGAACCTAGGACCTCAGCCTCAGGCATGAAAATATTTTGCAAAACCATTATGCTGTCTCCCCAGCCCTGGACTGTATAATTCTTTCATCTCTTAGTCATAAGTGAAAAAATTAAATTGCCAGCTTCAGATAATTTGTGTAATTTACCATGGTAATTTGTCTGCCTGAAGACTGCACTGTCTCCCAGAGGCTAGACCAATGCCTTCTTTTTGCCTTTTATACAATGTTCTTTTGGGGGCCCCATGGTAGCTACCTGGTTGAGCACATACATTGCTATGCACATGGTTCAACCTCCCTGGTCCATACCTGCAGTGGGAAAGCATCATGAGCAGTGAAGTACCACTGCAGATCTCACTCTCTCTCTCGCCTCTCAACTTCTGTCCATCCAACAAATAAGAAATATATAAAAGATTAGTTATTAAAAAATAATGTTAATGGGCCAATTGCTTCACTCCTTATGAATGAGGCAGAGAGAAAGACCAGAGCACTGCTCAAAAATACCACAAAGATACCACAGCACTGGAGCTTCTTATATTGTAGTATTCTCACATGCTACCAGAGCAAGACACACACTCCACCAGCTGAGCTATCCCTAAGTGCCAGATTAGTTGCCCCTCCTTCCACCAGGGTTACCTCTGGGGCTCAGTGACTGCACTGTAAATTGACTGCTCCTGGCAGCCATTTTTTCCTTGTTTGTTTTTCTATTTTATTTAATAGGACTGATAGAAATCGAGAGGGGAAGGTGAGGGAGGGAAAAAGAGATACATTGCAGGCCTGCTTCACTACTTTTGAAGCTTCGCCCTTATAGGTGGGTAGTAGAGCTTGAATCCAGGTCCTTACAGATTCTAATGTGCATGTTTAATTGGATGTGCCACCTCTCGGCCCCAAAAAATCATAGTTGCAATTCAAGGGATCTTTGGAATAAGACAAGAACTGTTGATTAATTGGAAGTAGGGGAAAAGTGACCAAAAGAAAAATGTGAAAGATGACCAAGACAGTAGTAAAAACCAATAAGCTACAGAATAATTTCCCGGCTAGTTAGAAAATTAGATATAGTTACTTTCTATAATCTCTAGTCACCATCCCTCTCAAAAGGTACCATCAAATTATGTATAACAGAAAAAGTCACCATTTTTTATAGCTGAGTAGTATTCTATTGTGTGTGTGTGTGTATATATATATATATACACATATATATACACACACACATACACACACACACATATACACACCACAACTTGCTCAGCTACTCATCTGTTATATATTTTGGCAATTATATTGCCAAACTCCTAAAAACAGAAAAAGGCAAAAAAAGAAATTGCAGCAATTCTTTATCCTCTCTTTCTCATCCTAGTCTCAGATAGGATACTCTCATAAACCAGTACAATCAGGAATTGACTTGAGTTAATGTGGGTGCAATATTAGTGACTGCTCAGGGGCAAGAAGGTGGCACAGCTGGTAAGTGCTCACATTAAAGTGCACAAAGATCTAGGTTCAAGCCCCTGGCCCCCCATCTGCAGGGGGAAAGCTTCACAAGTGGTGAAGCAAGGCTGCAGGTGTTTCTCTCCTTCTCTGTCTCCCCTTCCCCTCTTAGTTTCTCTGTCTCTATCCAATAATAAATAACTAAATAATATTCAATATTAGTGACTGCTCTTATCTATGAGTTGTGTTGGATTTTTTTCAAGGCTTGTAGCTAAAGAATTAGGTTGGGTTCCCAGTATTATCAGGATGGAAAGGCCATTCTAATTCAGCAGCCCCTTCTATTTATCACTCTATTCCTAGAGCCTGGGCCAGTGCCTAGCACATGGGATGCATGAAAAGACTTTACAGGATATGTGAGTGCATTACACATTCTAAGTAAAGCAAACTGGACATTGTGAACTAATCATAATTAGTACAACCTTTCTCAATGTGAAATAACCTTAACACTATTACTAAAACTGTTTTCCTGGGCTGGGGAGACAGCATAATGATTTTGCAAAAGCCTTTCAAGCCTGAGGCTCTGAGGTCCCAAGTTCAATCCCCAGCACCTCAATAAGCCAGAACTGAACAGTGTTCTGGTCTCTTTATCTCTGAGTATCTTTCCCTCTGTCTACTCTTTCTCATTACAATTAAATAAATAATTAAAAAAAAAAAACTGTTTTCCTTACCGCACAGACGGTACAGTGGCTAGAGCACTGAACTTAAAATGCATGAGGTTCTGTGCTGAATCCCTGGCATCATATGTACTGAGTGATGCTCCAGTTATCTCTCTCTTATGTTAATAAACCTGTGAATCTTAAAAAATAAAAAATAAAAAAGTATTTTCTGGGTTGGGGAGACAGCATAGTGGCTAGGCAAGACTTTCATGCCTGATCCTCTGAAGTCCCAGGTTCAATCAAAGTAAAAACCCTGTGGTGAGGGGTAGACATGCAGCTTCCTGGGCCGGTGGGGGGTGGGAGCGGGTGGGAGAGATGGGTCACAGTCTTTTGGTGATGGGAATGGTGTTTATGTACACTCCTAGTAAAGTGTAGTTATATAAATCACTAGTTAATTAATATGAGAGGGGGAAAATTAAATGTATGTCTCGAAGTTTTTAAAACACAGACTGAGTCTTTTTAATATATAGGCTGTGTATTTGATATGCGGACTCTCTCAAAAGCCTAGACCAAGTAGATCAGAAGCAACCAATAGCACAGCTATATACAAGATACTGGGTACTATACAGCAAACCCTAACAAAAGGACTTTTCAAAGTTAATTCAATTACCAAATAATGTGATGATAACATTAACTATCGATTGTCTTTTTGAACCCTAAGACAGCAGGAACCTCACATCTCCACTATAGAGTCTCTACTTCCCCCAGTCCTGGAACCTTTGGATAGGGCCCACTTTCCCGTATGCCTCTCCCAATCCATATCAAATAATATTGCATCTGCCAATCGCAACCTAATCAACAAAATGACTGACACCTCAACATGCTTCATCTCAGACTGTGTTCAGAGACTTCACGTGTGGAATGACAACCCTTCAGCTTCATTACTCGGGTGAGACCTTTCCTTTCATAGCATTCTCTAATTCCATCCCAGATGGTTCACTTTCTAACAAAGTCCCAAAACCTAGATATACACCAGTTTCTGTGAGAGAGTATATGTTCACATGTATCCATAAACTACTGCAAAATATATACCTGAAAGCAGAAGTACACTAGAGTTTGCAGTGAGTACCCCCTAACACTTCCTCTCCACTATTCCAAGCTTTAGGTCCATGATTGCTCAACAATTTGTTTGGCTTTGTATGTTAACTCTCTTTTCAGTCACCAGGTTCCAGATGCCATCAGGATGCTGGTCAAGCTTCCCTGGACTGAAGACCCCACCAATATGTCCTGGAGCTCCGCTTCCCCAGAGACCCACCCTACTAGGGAAAGAGAGAGGCAGACTGGGAGTATGGACCGACCAGTCAATGCCCATGTTCAGCGGGGAAGCAATTACAGAAGCCAGACCTTCCACCTTCTGCAACCCACAATGACCCTGGGTCCATGCTCCCAGAGGAATAGAGAATGGGAAAGCTATCAGGGGAGGGGGTGGGATATGGAGATTGGGTGATGGGAATTGTGTGGAGTTGTACCCCTCCTACCCTATGGATTTGTTAATTTATCCTTTCTTAAATTTAAAAAAAAAAAAACTGTTTTCCTTACCGCACAGACGGTACAGTGGCTAGAGCACTGAACTTAAAATGCATGAGGTTCTGTGCTGAATCCCTGGCATCATATGTGCTGAGTGATGCTCCAGTTATCTCTCTCTTATGTTAATAAACCTGTGAATCTTAAAAAATAAAAAATAAAAAAGTATTTTCTGGGGGAGGTAATATGGCGACGGCCTGAGAAGTCGCTAACAGCGAGTGCTCTGATAGCATCGTCGGCAAAGGTAGGATTTTCTGCCTTTAGCAGGCCAGTCAATAAGGGGGGGGGCACCAAAGAAGTTATTACAGTTTAATTTGGGTTAACAATTAGAGCAAAGGTGACACGGACTAGCGGGGCACCAGAATTCCCAGGCGGCGCCAGGCAAGGCGAGTGCGCCGGGCATTGTCCTCCGCCCGCCCGGGAAGGCGGCTCCTCCGCCGGTTGCAGAGCGCGGCGGGCAGAGGACCCGGAGAGAGCACTTTAGCTCGGGGGCTGCCTCTTGGGAGTTGCCAGGGTCCACCGCGACCCTGAGGGTGGATCCAAAGACTTCTTGAGTATAGCTCTCATTGGATCAAAGGACTTGGAGCTAGTTTTCATTTTTGAGAAATCCTTTAAAAAAGTCTGGAGGGCGGGGTTTCCCGGAAAATGGCGCCCGGAGAAGCAGAAGCGGCCAGCCTTTGAGCTCCTGACACATCTCGTGTAAACAATAGGATTTTCTGCCTTTAGCAGGCCATCCAATAAGGGGCCATAACGGTCATACCAAGGATGTTTCTATAACTTAATTTGGGTTAAGAATTAGAGTTGGGGGAAAAAATTCTTTTTTCTTCCTTTTAATTTTCAAGCATACATCCTTCCCGCCGCCCCCCCTCCCCCCATAAGCAGTGCCTGGGACCAGCTACTAGCAGGATACCCCATACCACCAAACAGGGTTTTTTTTTTTTTGTTAATTCACTGATACACATTTGGGAAGTTCCTCGCACTGCTCTTTAATTACAACTCTTCTTCCTATCTTCTCCCTTTTCTCTCTCTTATCTCTCTCAATCTCTCTCTTTTTTTTTTTTTTTTTAATCTTGTCATACACTTCTTTCTTCTTTGCCTTTCTGAATTTGTGAACTACTTTGGGGAAGAAATCTGACCCAGAGTGGACTCTCTATGTGTGTATCTCTGCTCTAGTTCCCTTTACACTCTTGTTACCCTTAGAATATACACTGGATAGTAAATTTGCATAACTGTCTATTCTTGCTATCCTCTCTTCCTTTTCTCTTTCTTCACTGGGATTTGGTTACTATTTTTTCACGGACTGGAGAAATTGTTTGGCTAACTGGTAACGATTAAACTCCTTCAATACTTACTTCAGTTGCTACGGTTATTCCGGAGGTTGGTGAGTGCAATTGTCATAAAGGTATTTAGTACAGTGTTACTTGTGCTCAAAACACAACAACTGAGGAACAACAGAACATTAAAAAAAAAAAAAAGAGAGAAACACATAAATTAAAAAAAAATGGGTAGATTAAAAACAAATAAAACTGCTACCCCAATGAATGAAGACAAGAGCCCAGAAGAAACCACAAATCAGTCAGAAGTAACCATAGATAAGAAAAGTATGCAAGCAATAATAAACTTATTAATCACAGAAATGAAAACAACATTGGAGGAAAGAAATGGCAGTATTATGGAAACAACAGTTGAGACCCCCAAGGAAAATACTGATTATCTTGAGACAATTAGAGAACTGAAAGCTGAAATAGCTGTAATGAAGAAAGAAGCTGAGGCAAGGGAAAGCAGACTAACAGAAGCAGAAAACAGAATTAGTCAGACAGAGGATGAGTTAGAGAAAACTAAGAAAGAGGTGAAAGAGCTTAAAAAGAGATTGAGAGACACTGAAAACAACAACAGAGACATATGGGATGATCTCAAAAGAAGTAACATTCGTATAATTGGCCTGCCAGAGGAAGAAAGAGAGGAAGGGGAAGCAAACATCCTAGAGGAAATAATACAAGAAAATTTCCCAGACCTGAATAACAGAAAGGATATCAAGGTGCAAGAGGCCCAGAGAGTACCAAACAGAATCAACCCAGACCTGAAAACACCAAGACACATCATAGTCACAATGAGAAGAAGTAAGGATAAAGAAAGGATCCTAAAGGCTGCAAGAGAGAAACAAAAAGTCACATACAGGGGAAAACCCATAAGACTTTCTGCAGATTTTTCAACTCAAACTCTAAAAGCCAGAAGGGAGTGGCAAGATATCTATCGAGCCCTGAATGAAAAAGGGTTTCAACCAAGGATTATATATCCTGCTAGACTTTCATTCAAGCTAGATGGAGGGATCAAAACCTTCTTAGACAAACAACAGTTAAAGGAGGCAACTATCACCAAGCCGGCCCTGAAAGAGGTATTAAAAGACCTCTTATAAACAAGAACATCACTATAATACTTGTAATATATCAGAGCAAACAAATTGTTTTTTAGAACAATGGCACTACAATACATTAAATCCATAATATCAATAAATGTCAATGGCTTAAACTCACCCATCAAAAGGCACAGGGTGGGGGGATGGATCAGAAAACATAACCCAACCATATGCTGCTTGCAAGAATCCCATCTGTCACAACAAGATAAACACAGACTTAAAGTGAAAGGATGGAAAACTATCATACAGGCTAACGGTCCACAAAAAAGGGCAGGAACAGCCATTCTCATCTCAGACACGATAGATTTTAAATTAAATAAAGTAATAAAAGATAGGCAAGGACATTACATAATGATAAGAGGATCAATCAGCCAAGAAGACTTAACAATTATTAACATCTATGCACCCAACGAGGGACCATCTAAATACATTAAACACCTATTGAAAGAATTTCAAAAATACATCAATAGTAATACAATAATAGTGGGAGACTTCAATACCCCACTCTCACACTTAGACAGATCAACAAAGAAGAGAACCAATAAAGCTATAAGAGAATTGAATGAAGAGATTGACAGACTAGACCTCTTGGACATTTTCAGACTCCTCCACCCCAAAAAACTGGAATACACCTTCTTTTCAAATCCACACAACACATACTCAAGGATAGACCACATGTTAGGTCACAAAGACAGCATCAATAAATTCAAGAGCATTGAAATCATCCCAAGTATCTTCTCAGACCACAGTGGAGTAAAACTAACTTTTAACAACAAACAGAAAATTATTAAAAGACATAGAATTTGGAAACTAAACAACATGCTCCTTAAGAACCACTGGGTCAGACACTCACTCAAACAGGAAATTCAAATGTTCCTGGAAACTAATGAAAATGAAGACACAACCTATCAAAATATTTGGGACACAGCTAAAGCAGTACTGAGAGGGAAACTTATAGCTATACAATCACATATTAAACACCAAGAAGAAGCCCAAATGAACGAACTTACTACACACCTCAAGGACTTAGAGGAAGAGGAACAAAGGAACCCTAAAGCAACCAGAAGGACAGAAATCACTAAAGTTAGAGCAGAAATAAACAACATCGAAAATAAAAGAACCATACAAAAGATCAATGAAGCCAAATGTTGGTTCTTTGAAAGATTAAACAAAATTGACAAACCCCTAGCCAGACTCACCAAACAAAAAAGAGAGAAGACTCAAATTAATAGAATTGTCAACGATACAGGAGATATCACAACTGACACCACAGAAATCCAGAGAATTCTGCGAAACTTCTATAAAGAACTATATGCCACCAAGCTAGAGAATCTGGAAGAAATGGAACAATTCCTAGAAACCTATGCACTTCCAAAACTGAACCAAGAAGAACTACAAAATCTAAATGCACCAATCACAGACAAAGAAATTGAAACCGTTATTAAGAATCTCCCCAACAACAAAAGTCCTGGACCAGATGGCTTCACAAACGAATTCTACAAAACTTTCAGGAAACAGTTAATACCCATACTTCTTAAGCTATTCCATAAGATTGAAGAAACAGGAATACTCCCTTCCACCTTTTATGAAGCCAACATCACCCTGATACCAAAAGCTGATAGGGACAGAACAAAAAAGGAAAACTACAGACCAATATCTCTGATGAACATAGATGCCAAAATATTAAACAAGATCTTGGCCAACCGGATACAGCAACACATCAAAAAGATTGTTCATCATGACCAAGTGGGATTCATCCCAGGAATGCAAGGCTGGTTCAACATCCGTAAATCAATCAATGTCATTCATCACATCAATAAAAGCAAAGCCAAAAACCACATGATTATCTCAATAGATGCAGAGAAAGCCTTTGACAAAATCCAACACCCATTCATGCTCAAAACTCTACAAAAAATGGGAATAGATGGGAAATTCCTCAAGATAGTGGAGTCTATATATAGCAAACCTACAGCCAACATCATACTCAATGGAGAGAAGCTGAAAGCATTCCCCCTCAGATCAGGGACTAGACAGGGCTGCCCACTGTCACCGTTACTCTTCAACATAGTATTGGAAGTTCTTGCCATAGCAATCAGGCAAGAGAAAGAAATCAAAGGGATACAGATTGGAAGGGAAGAAGTCAAGCTCTCACTATTTGCAGATGATATGATAGTATACATAGAAAGACCTAAAGAATCCAGTAGAAAATTACTGGAAGTTGTTAGGCAATATAGCAAGGTATCAGGCTACAAAATCAATGTACAAAAATCAGTGGCATTTCTTTATGCAAACACTAAATCTGAAGAAGAAGACATCCAGAAATCACTCCCATTCACTGTTTCAGCAAAATCAATCAAATACCTAGGAATAAAGTTGACCAAAGAAGTGAAAGACTTGTATGCTGAAAACTATGAGTCGCTACTCAAGGAGATAGAAACTGATACCAAGAAATGGAAAGATATCCCATGCTCATGGATTGGAAGAATAAATATCATCAAAATGAACATTCTCCCCAGAGCCATATACAAATTTAATGCAATACCCATCAAAGTTCCACCAAGCTTCTTTAAGAGAATAGAACAAACACTACAATCATTTATCTGGAACCTGAAAACACCTAGAATTGCCAAAACCATCTTGAGGAAAAGAAACAGAAATGGAGGCATCACACTCCCAGACCTTAAACTATATTATAAAGCCATCATCATCAAAACAGCATGGTACTGGAACAAAAATAGGCACACAGACCAGTGGAACAGAATTGAAAGCCCAGAAGTAAATCCCAACACCTATGGGCATCTAATCTTTGATAAGGGGGCCCAAAGGATTAAATGGAAGAAGGAGGCTCTCTTCAATAAATGGTGCTGGGAAAACTGGGTTGAAACATGCAGAAGAATGAAATTGAACCACTTTATCTCACCAGAAACAAAAATCAACTCCAAATGGATCAAAGACCTAGATGTCAGACCAGAAACAATCAAATACTTAGAGGAAAACATTGGTAAAACACTTTCCCATCTACACCTCAAGGATATCTTTGATGAATCAAACCCAATTGCAAGGAAGACCAAAGTAGAAACAAACCAATGGGACTACATCAAATTGAAAAGCTTCTGCACATCCAAAGAAACAATTAAACAAACAGAGAGACCCCTCACAGAATGGGAGAAGATCTTCACATGCCAGACATCAGACAAGAAACTAATCACCAAAATATATAAAGAGCTCAGCAAACTTAGCCGCAAAAAAGCAAATGACCCCATCCAAAAATGGGCAGAGGAAATGAACAAAACACTCACCACAGAGGAGATCCAAAAGGCTAACAAACATATGAAAAACTGCTCTAGGTCACTGATTGTCAGAGAAATGCAAATTAAGACAACACTAAGATACCACCTCACTCCTGTAAGAATGGCATAAATCAAAAAGGACAGCAGCAACAAATGCTGGAGAGGATGTGGGGACAGAGGAACCCTTTTACATTGCTGGTGGGAATGTAAATTGGTACAGCCTCTGTGGAGAGCAGTCTGGAAAACCCTCAGAAGGCTAGACATGGACCTTCCATATGACCCAATAATTCCTCTCCTGGGGTTATACCCCAAGGACTCCATAACACCCAACCAAAAAGAGGTGTGTACTCCTATGTTCATAGCAGCACAATTCATAATAGCTAAAACCTGGAAGCAACCCAGGTGCCCAACAACAGATGAATGGCTGAGAAAGCTGTGGTATATATACACAATGGAATACTATGCAGCTATCAAGAACAATGAACCCACCTTCTCTGACCCATCTTGGACAGAGCTAGAAGGAATTATGTTAAGTGAACTGAGTCAGAAAGTTAAAGATGAGTATGGGATGATCCCACTCATCAACAGAAGCTGACTTAGAAGATCTGAAAGGGAAACTAAAAGCAGGACCTGATCAAATTGTAAGTAGGGCACCAAAGAAAAAACCCAGTGGTGAGGGGTAGACATGTAGCTTTCTGGGCCAGTGGGGGGTGGGAATGGGCGGGAGGGATGGGTCACGGTCCTTTGGTGATGGGAATGGTGTTTATGTACACTCCTAGCAAAATGTAGACATACAAATCAGTAGTTAATTAATATGAGAGGGGGAAATCAATTGTATGTCTCAAAGGTTCTCAGGAGACAAACTGAATCTTTTTAATAGATAGGCTACGTATTTGATATGCGGACTCTCTCAAAAGCTTAGACCAAGTAGATTGGAGGCTTCCAATAGCACAGCTATATACAAGATACTGGGTACTGTACAGCAAACCATAACAAAGGGACTTTTCAAAGTTAACCCAATTAACAAATAATGTGATGATAATATTAACTATTGATTGTCTTTTTGAACCCTAAGACAGCAGGAACCTCACATCTTCACTATAGAGCCCCTACTTCCCCCAGTCCTGGCACCCATGGATAGGGCTCACTTTCCCGTATGCTTCTCCCAATCCATACCAAATAATATTGCATCCACCGATCACAACCTAACCAAAGCAACGATTGCCATCACAACATGCTTCACCTCAGAGTGTATCCAGAGACTTCACGTGTGGAATGACAACCCTTCAGCTTCATTACTCAGGTGAGACCTTTCCTTTTTATAGTACACTCTAATTTCATCTCAGGTAGTTCACTTTCTAACAAAGTCCCATAACCTAGACATACACCAGTTTCTGTGAGAGAGAGCGTATGCGCACACGTATCCATAAACTACTGCAAAATATATACCTGAAAGCAGGATTACACTAGAGTTTGCAGTGAGTACCTCCCCAACACTTCCTCTCCACTATTCCAATCTTGGGATCCATGTTTGCTCAACAAATTGTTTGGCTTTGTATGTTAACTCTCTTTTCAATCACCAGGTTCCAGATGCCACCAGGATGCTGGCTAGGCTTCCCTGGATTGAAGACCCCACCAATGTGTCCTGGAGCTCAGCTTCCCCAGAGACACACCTTACTAGGGAAAGAGAGAGGCAGACTGGGAGTATGGACCGACCAGTCAACGCCCATGTTCAGCGGGGAAGCAATTACAGAAGCCAGACCCTCTACCTTCTGCAACCCTCAACGACCCTGGGTCCATGCTCCCAGAGGGCTAGAGAATGGGAAGGCTATCATGGGAGAGGGTGGGTTATGGGGATTGGGTGGTGGGAATTGTGTGGAGTTGTACCCCTCCTACCTTATGCTTTTGTTCACTAATCCTTTCTTAAATTAAAAATTTAAATAAAAAAAAAAAAAAGTATTTTCTGGGTTGGGGAAACAGCATAGTGGCTAGGCAAGACTTTCATGCCTGATCCTCTGAAGTCCCAGGTTCAATCCCCAGCACCATCATAAGCCAGAGCTGAGTATTGGTCTGGTAAAAAACAAAACAAACAGCAATTTTCCTTTTGTTCTTCCTTGGTAGCAAAGTCTTTTCATCAAATACCAGCCTATTCCAGCTATGTAAGGAAGTTAAGTTTGAGACTTCACTGAGCCAAGGTTAGAGTGAAGAACACCTGTCAGTACCAGAAGGACAACTAGGGACACCTCCATCTTCTAGGATTAAAATCTTCATAGTTCTGGGGTTTGTATCAATGAACAATGAAGCACAGTGGCTAGAGCACTGGATTTACAAGTATGCATTCCTGAGTTTGATCCTCTGTATTACATGTGCCAGAGTGATGCTCTGGTTCTCTTGTCTTCTATCATTAAAATGAATCTTATTTTAATTTTATTTATTATCATTATTACTATTATTTTACCTGAGCACTGTTTAGCCCTGGATTATGATGGTGCTAGGGGTTGAACCTGGGACCTGTGGTACATCATGCATGGAAGTCTGCTAAGCTACTGATGATGCTATCTCCATGCCTCTAAATAAACACAACTCAAAAAATATCAATAAAGGAACCTTTCCATGATTCTTCACATTAAGCTGTGCTCCTTTGTCAAGCATTCACAAAGCAGTCTGTATTTCAATAGCACCTATAACATTTTTTTTTTTAAATCTCCAAGGTTATTGCTCGGACTTGACACTACGAAACAACTGCTCCTGGAGGCCATTTTTTCCTTTTTTTTTTTTTAATTGGATAGGACAGAGGGAAATCGGGGGGGGGGGGGAGAAAGATAGACACTTGCAGACCTGTTTCTGCTTGTGAAGCGATGCCCCTGAATGTGGAGAGCCGGGGGCTCGAACCAGGATCTTTCCATTGGTCCTTGCTCTTCATGCTATGTGTGCTTATCCAGGTGTGCTACCCCCCCATCACAATATATAATGAAGAAATTGCATACTTTTGTTTTTGGAATTTTAAAATTTCATTTCATTTATTTATTAGTTATTATATTGTCACCAGGGTTATCGCTAGTGCTCAGTGCCTACATGCAAACTCCTCTGCTCCCAGTAGCCCTTTTTCCTTTCCCTGCTTGTTTCTTTTTTATTAGATAGGACAGAGAGAAATTGAGAGGGAAGGGAAAGCTAGAGAGGGAGAGGAAAAAAAAAGAAACACCTGCTGACCTGCTTTATCACTGTGAGCTTCCCTCCTGAAGGTGGGAATGGGGCATAGTAATGTGTGCTCAGCCGGATATGCCACTGCTCAGCCTCTGAAATTGTGTACTTTTTAATGTTTGTTCCCCTACATGTCTAGAAGCCCCAGGCAGATAGGTTCTGTATCTATATATTCTTTGCTATATCAATACAACTAATGCAGAGCCAAGACACAACTCAATATTTACTGAATAAATACTTGAATGAGAAATAGTCCTCACAAGTTTATTATCTTTTGTTTGTTTTTTTTCATTGCCACCAAGGTTATCAATGGGGCTAGGTGGCTATAGGATGAATTCATTGTTCCTGGTGGTCATTTTTCCTTTAACTTTAATTTTAAATTAATTTTATTTATTTGACAGAACAAACAAAAATTGGGTGGAGGGTAGATAGCATAATGTTTATGCAGACTCTCATGCCTGCGACTCCAAAGTCCCAGGTTCAACCCCTCACACCACTTCTTCTTCTAGCATTTGCCCCCACACCACTTCTTCTTCTAGCATTTGCCCCCACACCACTGTAAAAGCCAGAGAGGATCAAGAAAGAAAGAAAGAAAGAAAGAAAGAAAGAAAGAAAGAAAGAAAGGAAGGAATGAATAAATAAATAAATTGAAAGGGGAAGGGAAGACAGACATGGATAAAGAAAGAGAGATAGATATCTGTAGACCTGCTTCATGCTATATGGAGCTTCTCCCCTGCAGGTGGGGAGACGGGGGTAGAGCCCAAGTACTCACACATGGTAATGTGTGGACTTAACCAGGTACTCCAACACTTGGCTCCCTCAAGCTCTTTTCTTATCGGTGATTCCTGATTTTTTATTTATCAGTTTGGGGGAAAAAAATCTTTAAATCTATGTTACTATTATTTTACCTTTTTTTAAATTTTTTAAATTTATTTTCCTTTTTGTTGCCCTTGTTGTTTTTACTGTTGTTGTAGTTATTATTGTTGTCATTGTTAGATAGTACAGAGAGAAATGGAGAGAGGAGGGGAAGACAGAGGGGGAGAGAAAGATAGACACCTGCAGACTTGCTTCACCGCCTGTGAAGCGACTCCCTTGCAGGTGAGGAGCTGGGGGCTCGATCTGGTATCCTTACACCAGTCCTTGTGCTTTTTTTTTTTTTTTTTTTTTTTTACCAGAGTACTACTCAGATCTGGCTTATGGTGGCGATGGTGGGTGGGGGGACTGAACCTCAGAGTCTCAGGCATGGGAATCTATTTACATAACCATTATGCTATCTCCCCACATAAGATTTGTTTATTTATGGGGGAGAGGCAGGGCATCACTTTGGCAAATGCAATATTAGGGATGATGCTGGTCCCTGTTCGGGTGCCAATATGCCGCGCTAGCTTTCCGGGCAGGAGACAGACGACAAAGGACTCATGGCTGAACTGGGAACGCAGTTCAATCTTTATTGGTGAGCAGGAATGCAGTGCAATCTATCTAATCTCTCTTCATTAGAAAATCCTGACCTTTATATCTCCTGAGGCAGAAGTGTCAGGTTGGAAGAGGGAACATGTAGGATGGGGGGGTGGGGAGAAGGAAAAAGCACTCATATCAAGCTTGTATCTAACCAGTGGGGATTAAAACAATGCCCTGTAGGCAGGGAGGTCTCTGGTAAAGCAGTGATTATGTAAATAGACAACAGCGTTAAGCAATGCAAGCAAACCTAACATGATGATCAAAACAGAAGGGGTCTTAGAAGCAGAATTAGAAGCAGACCAATAGGACGAAGCTTAGGTGGGGCCCCATAATTGTAAATTCAATCAATGCTTTTAGCCAGCGCACCACCGCCTTGGGCTGCCCTTTCTCATCCTCTTTATAAAAAACAAAAACATTTTAGTCAATGTTTATATAAATGTTATATAAATAAAAATTTTTTAAAATTATATGACCACCAAAAATTAATTAATTAAGAAACTAATATATATATATATATATATATATATATATATGACCAGGTAGTAGTACAACTGGTTGAGTGCATATGTTAAAATGCACAAGGACCCAGGTTTGAGCCTCCAACCCCACCTGCAGGGGGAAAGCTTTGAGAGTGATAAAGCAGGTCTGCAGGTGTCTTTCTCCCTCCATCTCCCCCTATTCACGCAATTTCTAGTTGTCTTTATCCAATAAATAAATATAATAATAATAAAAAGAAACGCTCGAGTAGGGCACCAAGGTAAAACCCTGGGGTGAGGGTGAGGGTGGATGTTCGGCTTCCTGGGGGAGTGGGGTGGTGGTGGAATGGGACATAGTCTTTTGGTGATGGGAATGGTGTTTATGTACACTCTTATTAATTTGTAGTCATATAAATCACTATTTAATTAATATGATAGGGGAAAATTGATTGAATGTCTCAAACTTTTTAAAGCACAGACTGAGTCTTTTTAATACATAGGCTGAATCTTTTGATATGTTGACTCTCTTAAAAGTCTAGACCAGGGAGAAGAGAAGCAACCAGTGGCACAGCTATATATAAATAATATCAAAGGATATAAATTATGGTGATATTGTGTATTATACAGCAAATCCTAACAAAGGGATTTTTCAAAGTTAACCCAATTGCCAAATAATGTGATTATAGCAATAACTATTTAGTCTTCTTAATCCTAAAACAGCAGGAACCTCCCACTTCTGCTTCAAAAGCCTATATTTCCCCCAGTCCTGGAACCTCTAGGGTGGTGCTCACTTTCCTGCATGCTTCTCTCAATTCATACCAAATGATACTGCACCTGCTGATCCCAACCTAACCAATGTAACGCTTCACTTCGGACTGTGTCCAGAGACGTCAGGCATGGAATGTCAACCCTTCAGCCTCATCACTCGGGTGAGATTTTTCCTTTCGTACTATTCTCTAATTCCATTCCAGGTGGTTCACTTCCTAACAAAGTCTCAAAACCTAGATATAGACCATGTCCTGTGAGATAGAGCATATGTTCACATGTATCCATAAATTAGGGCAAAATATATACCTGAAAGCAAAAGTACACAATAGTCTGCAGTGAGTCAGTATAAAGATCCGAATGAAATAGTATCTAATTGGGAATTGGGCGGTGGCGCACCAGGCTAAGCACACATGGCGCAAAGCGCAAGGACTGGCATAAGGATCCCGGTTGGAGACCCCGGCTATCCACCTGCAGGGGAGTCGCTTCACAAGCGGTGAAGCAGGTCTGCAGGTGTCTATCTTTCTCTCCCTCTCTCTGTCTTCCCCTCCTCTCTCCATTTCTCTCTGTCCTATCCAACAACGACGACATCAATAACCACAACAATGTTAAACAACAAGCACAACAAAAGGGAAAATAAATAATAATAAAAAAGAAATAGTATCTAATTAGACTTAGATACCTTCGTCACCTACTTCCTATTACAGTTCTCTCACTCATTCCAAAGCTAACCTTATCAAAGCAAGGACTGCAAAAGCTGAATAAGGGCAAGAGACTGGCATACATTAATGCTGACTCTTTAGTCACTATCAGGCCATTCCATCAGCTGGGGCCCTAAGTGGGGAGTCCTGAGATTACCAAACAGACTTGATGGGCCTAGAACTTGCATAAATCCCTCTCCATTGTTACTGGCCATTTCTATTAGGAACAAAAAAATAGATCCCTTTGTGGGCGCCCATAGGACCTTACCCTCAAGTTGGATCAACAATGGTAGAGAATGCTCCATCCTTTGAAGGGAGGATGGACAACATACTCTATGCTACACCTGAGGAAGATGGGTCGATATTAGGGCAGCTTGGAATGTTCCTACTCATAACCACAGAATGTGAGCTCAGATCTAAGCTGAATATGTGCCCCAGATCACATCAAATTGATGGGGTTTACAATCAACAATATTTACACCCCTTTCCCATATTAGGGAGCTACTCTCTTCCCTGATCCAGCTTTCTGGTACTTTTCCAGCTATGACATCATCTCCCCAGACAATAACTTGGATCCATCTACATATCAGAGTTCAGGGTCAGCGGTAAAAAAAAAAAAAAAAAACTAATACAGCCATAGGCCCTTTGGAATATAACTACAATATGCCTACTAGCTATTTACAAAATGGAAGACCCCCTAACTCTTCATCTGCACTATTGCAGCCTATAGGTTCATGATTGTTCAACAATTTGTTTGGCTTTGTATGTTAACTCTCTTTTCAGCCACCAGGTTCCAGATGCTAGCATGATGCCGACCAGACTTCCCTGGACAGACAACCCCACCAATGTGTCCTGGAGCTCCGATTCCCCAGAGTTCCACCCTACTAGGGAAAGAGATAAGCAAGCTGGGAGTATGGATCGACCTATCCAACGCCCATGTTCAGTAGGGAAGCAATTATAGAAGCCAGACCTTCCAATTTCTGCATCCCACAATGACCTTGGGTCCATACTCCCAGAGGGTTAAAGAATAGGAAAGCTATCAGGAGAGGGGATGGGATACGAATATCTGGTGGTGGGAAATGTGTGGAGTTCTACCCCTCTTATCCTATGGTTTTGTCAATGCTTCCTTTTTAGAAAGAAAGAAAGAAAGAAAGAAAGAAAGAAAGAAAGAAAGAAAGAAAGGAAGGAAGGAAGGAATGGAGGAAGGAAGGAATGGAGGAAGGAAGGAAAAAAGGAAGACTAAATTATTCTGTCTGGATTTCTCCTTTGCTACAAGTTCTTTTTCTTTTTTTAATTTAGTTTCCCTTTTTTTTTTAATTGTTATTGTTATTGATGTCATTGTTAGATAGGACAGAGAGAAATGGAGAGAGGAGGGGAAGACAGAGAGGGGGACAGAAAGATAAGACACCTGCAGACCTGCTTCACCACCTGTGAAGTGACTCCCCTACAGGTGCAATGCTGGGGGATTGAATCAGAATTCTTATGCTGGTCCTTGCACTTTGCGCCATGTGAACTTAACCCGCTGCGCTACTGCCCGACTCCCTATAAAAGTTATTTTTCTTAGGTTCTCACTAGCATTCTCGTTTCATAAGGCTGTCTCCTTTTCTACTATTATTGGGGAGGGGGAAAGGTGTGATTTAATAGTTGAAACACCACGCTTGAACTTTAGCAACCTTCTCTATGAAATATTATTGCCTATGCCAGTGATATTTGAAAGTTAGAAAGTACTACATAGATGCATGTACTAATAATAACAGTGTTGCTAGTTTGAGTCTAGAAGCCATTTACTCTTGTTTTTGGTGCTAATCCCCACTTAGCTGGCATCCTGGAAATCTTTGAACAGAATCTACTTTTTTAAAAAAGATTTTATTTTATTAATGAGAAAGATAGGAGGAAAGAGAGAAGAGCCAGACATCACTCTGGTACATGTGCTGTCGGGGATTGACTTCAGGACCTCATGCTTGAGAGAGTGTAGTTCCTTAACCACTGCGTCACTTCCCGGACCACAGAATCTATTTTCTTGATGTTATCTTAATCCAGCCCTAAAGTGTGTTCTTTTGACAATACCTAAACCAGGGAGTTGGGCTCAGTGGGTTAAGTGCACATGGGGCAAAGCACAAGGACCGGCTTAAGGATCCTGGTCGAGCCCCTGGCTCCCCACCTGCAAGAGGTTGCTTCACAAGTGGTGAAGCAGGTCTGCAGATGTCTGTCTTTCTCCCCCATCTCTGTCTTCCCCTACACTCTCCATTTCTCTCTGTCCTATCCAACAAGGATGACATCAATAGCAACAACAATAACTACAACAATAAAACAACAAGGGCCACAAAAGGGAATAAATAAATAAACTTTCTTAAAAAAAAAAAAAGGAGACTTCCAGAGGCGGGGCTCCTCTCCTCTCCTCTCCTCTCCTCTCCTCTCCTCTCCTCTCCTCTCCTCTCCTCTCCTTTCCTCTCCAGGATCAACTAGGAAAACCAAAGGACCACCTGGGAACGAAACAAGACAGGACTAGAATGACTACAGGAACCCACCAAATCACCGGTGAGTGCAGACACACTGTGGCTGGTGACAGAGAGGAGCCTAAGGAGAGACTAAGTGGCTGGTAACAGTCTGATGGCCTATCAGCTGAGACACCACCTCCAGTCTGTTCCACCAACAAGGGGACAGCTGAAGGGAGGAGAGGACTCCCCAAGACTCACCAAGTACAACTCTGAATCTCCATTGCTACTGCCCTCAAAGTCTGGAGCAGCGGCAGGGAGGGACACCGGGGGATAGAGATCTAACCAGGAAACTCAAGAGAAGACCTATACCTCCGTGGCATAGCAGTGGGGCTGTGAAAGTCTCTTTGCATAACGACCGACTATCTCTGCCACATCCTGCCTTATCTCTTGGTTAGGAGTCAGTGATTAAGCTAAGAAGCCTACTTATAGTTAGAAGCACTCAGGCTCCCAGAGCCTACAAAGAAAAAAAAAAAAAAGAGAGGCTTTTAAATCACTGAGCTCCAACTCAGGGATTAAAATACTATTGAAACAACTGTCAACTTCCACCACTGTGAACCCTTTAATTACCTTACTTAAACACAAGTCAATCCAGGAAATAGTGATCAGTAATTTGAAAAGTACTGAGAGAGGGAACTCATAACATAATATACAAAATGGGTAAACCAACAAGAAGAAATATTGGAGAAACTAACCAGGACAAGAGTCAAGCTAAAAGCCCCCCAAAGGGTGAAGAAAAAAAAACAAACGAGTTCAACATCTAAACATTAGCTAAGGAAATAATCGCAGAAGTGAGTAAAGAGTTTGAAAGAATTGTAATCAGAAATACAGGAACAACAAATGAGACTCTGGAAGAAAACACTATCTCATGGTTATTAGAGAGTTGAAAGCTGAAATAGCTGAGCTACAAACACGATTAGCTGAACAAGCTAAAACAGTATCAGAACAGGGAAACAAAATAGATGAACTCCAGAAAAAAAAAAGCAGAGGGCAGAGAGAATAGAATCAATGAGGCTGAAGACAGAATTAGCAAGATCGAGGACAAATTAGAGACAACTAAAAAAGAAGGAAGAGATCTCAAAAAGAGATTAAGAGATGCTGAAAACAACAACAGAGTCCTATGGGATGACTTCAAAAGAAACAATATACGCATTATTGGCTTACCAGAGGAAGAAAGAGAAGGAGAGGAAGAAAGCATTCTTCAGGCCATAATAGCTGAAAACTTCTCTAGTCTAGACAACATCAAAGACATAAAGATTCAAGAAACCCAGAGGGTCCCAAACAGAATTAACCCAGACCTAAAGACACCAAGACACATCATATTTAGGATGGAAAGGAATAAGGATAAAGAAAGGATCCTGAAGGCTGCAGAGAAAAACAAAGAGTGACCTACAGAGGAAAACCCATAAGATTAGCAGTAGACTTCTCCACACAAACAATACAGGCCAGAAGAGAATGGCAAGATATCTATTGAGTGCTCAATGAGAAAGGCTTTCAGCCAAGAATACTATATCCTGCTAGACTGTCATTCAGACTAGATGGAGGCATCAAAACCTTCTCAGACAAGCAACAGTTGAAGTAATCAACTATCACCAATCCTGCCCTGAAAGAAGTTCTGAAAGGTCTCCTATAAACAGACCACTATAAATAGGACATATATCAGAACACTCTAAAACTCTACAAGAATAGCGTTAAAATATCTTCAATCTTTTGATGTCAATAAATGCCAATGGCCTGAATTCACCTATTAAAAGACACAGAGTAGGAAGATGGATCAGAAAATACAATCCAACAATATGCTGTCTACAAGAAACCCACCTAACTCAACAAGACAAACACAGACTTAAAGTGAAAGGATGGAAAACCATCATACAAGCCAATGGCCCACAAAAAGGGGCAGGAATAGCTATTCTCGTATATGACACAATAGACTTTAAAATAGATAATATTAAAAAAGATAGGAATGGAGCAGATCGCTTCCTCTCCTCTCCTCTCCCGGATCAACTAGGAAAACCAAAGGAGACCACCCGGACCGAAGAAAGACAGGACTAGAATGACCACAGGAACCCAGTAAATCACCCGTGAGTACAAACACGCGTGGCTGGTGACAGAGAGGAGAGAGGGGCCTAAGGAGAGATTAAGTGACTGCTAACAATTCAACAGTTGATCAGTGGAGACACCACCTCCAGTCTGCTCCACAACAAGGGGACAGCTGAAGGGAGGAAAGGACTCCCCAGAGACTCACCAAGTGCAACTCTGAGTCTCCATTGCTACTACCCTCAGAATCTGGAGCAGCAACAGGGAGGGACACCAGGGCACAGAGATCTAACCGGGAAACTCAGGAGAAGACCTACACCTCGGTGGCATAGCTGAGGGGCGGTGAAAGTCTCTTTGCATAACCACTGGATTATCTCTGCCACACCCTGCTTTATCTCTTGGTCAGGAGTCAGTGATTAAGCTAAGAAGCCTATTGACAGTTTAAAAGCCCTCAGGCTACCATAGCCTACAGGGAAGAAAAAAAAAAGAGGCTTTTACACCACTGAGCTCCAACTCAGGGATTGAAAAAACTGTTAACTTCCACCACGGTAAACCCTTTAATTAAATTACTTGGACACAAGTCAATACAGGCAATAGTGATCAATAATTTGAAAAGTACTGATAAAGGGAACTCATAACATAATATATAAAATGGTTAAAACAACAAGAAAAAATATTGGAGACTCGAACCAGGACAAGAGTCCAGCTAAAAGTCCTCCAGAGGGTGAAGCACAAAACAACGAGTTCAACATCCAAACATTAGCTAAGGAAATAATAACAGGAGTGAGTAAAGAATTTGAAAAAATTGTAATCAGAAATGCAGGAACAACAAATGAGAATATGGAAGAAAATTCTAATTATCTCATGGTTATTAGAGAGCTGAAAGCTGAAATCGCTGAGCTAAGAAGGCAACTAGCTGAACAAGCTAAAACAGTATCAGAGCAGGGCAACAAAATAGATGAACTCCAGAAAGCAGTAGAGGGCAGAGAGAATAGAATCTATGAGGCTGAAGACAGAATTAGCAAGATTGAGGATGAATTAGAGACAACTAAAAAAGAAGTAAGAGATCTCAAAAAGAGATTAAGAGATGCTGAAAACAACAACAGAGTCCTATGGGATGACTTCAAAAGAAACAATATATGCATTATTGGCTTACCAGAGGAAGAAAGAGAAGGAGAGGAAGAAAGCATTCTCCAGGCCATAATAGCTGAAAATTTCTCTAGTCTAGACAACACCAAAGACATAAAGATTCAAGAAGCCCAGAGGGTCACAAACAGAATTAACCCAGACATAAAGACACCAAGACATGTCATACTTAGAATGGAAAGGAATAAGGATAAAGAAAGGATCCTCAAGGCTGCAAGAGAAAAACAAAGAGTCACCTACAAAGGAAAACCCATAAGATTAGCAGCAGACTTCTCCATACAAACACTACAGGCCAGAAGAGAATGGCAAGATATCTATCGAGTGCTCAATGAGAAAGGCTTTCAGCCAAGAATACTATATCCTGCTAGATTGTCATTCAGACTAGATGGAAGCATCAAAACCTTCTCAGACAAGCAACAGTTGAAGGAAGCAACTATAACCAAGCCTGCCCTGAAAGAAGTTCTGAAAGGTCTCCTATAAACAGTGAGACCACCACAAATAGGACATATATCAGAACACTCTAAAACTCTACAAGAATGGCGTTAAAATATCTTCAATCTTTGATATCAATAAATGCCAATGGCCTGAATTCACGTATTAAAAGACACAGAGTAGGAAGATGGATCAGAAAACACAACCCAACAATATGCTGTCTACAGGAAACTCACCTAACTCAACAAGACAATCACAGACTTAAAGTGAAAGGATGGAAAACTATCATACAAGCCAATGGCCCACAAAAAAGGGCAGGAACAGCTATTCTCATATCTGACATGATAGACTTTAAAATAGATAAGATTAAAAAAGATAGGAATGGACACTACTTAATGCTCAGAGGATCAGTCAATCAAGAGGACCTAACAATTATTAATATCTATGCACCCAATGAGAAGCCATCTAAATACATCAAACTTCTACTGAAAGAGCTACAGCAATATATTAACAGTAAGACAATCCTAGTAGGGGACTTCAACATCCCACTATCTCAACTTGACAGGTCATCCAGGAAGAAAATCAGTAAAGACATAAGGGAGCTAAATGAAGAGATAGATAAACTAGAAGCTAAATGAAGAGATAGATAAACTAGAACTATTGGACATTTTCAGAGTCATTCATCCAAGAAACTGGAATACACATTTTACTCAAATACACATGGATCATTCTCAAGGATAGACCATATGTTAGGCCACAAAGACAGCATCAGCCAATTCAAGAGCACTGAAATCATCCCAAGCATCTTCTCAGACCACAGTGGAATTAAACTAACACTTAACAATCAGCAAAAGATTAGTAACAGCCCCAAAATGTGGAAGCTCAATAGTACACTTCTTAACAACTTCTGGGTCAGAGGAAATCAAAATGTTTCCAGAGTTCAATGAAAATGAAGACACAAGCTATCAAAATATTTGGGACACAGCTAAAGCAGTCCTAAGAGGGAAGTTCATAGCTATACAAGCACACATTAGGAAACAAGAAAAGGCACAAATAAACAGCCTGATTGCACATCTTAAAGACCTAGAAGAAGAACAACAAAGGAATCCTAAAGCAACCAGAAGGACAGAAATCACTAAAGTTAGGGCAGAAATAAATAACATTGAGAACAGGAAAACCATACAAAAGATCAATGAAAGTAAATGTTGGTTCTTTGAAAGAGTAAACAAAATCGACAAGCCTTTAGCCAGACTCACAAAACAAAAAAGGGAGAAGACCCAAATAAATTGGATACTAAATGAAAGAGGAGATATCACAACAGACACCTCAGAAATTCAACATATCATGCGAGGCTTCTATGAACAACTATATGCCACCAAGCTAGAGAACCTGGAAGAAATGAATGATTTCCTAGATACCTACCAACTTCCAAAACTAAGTAAAGAGGAAGTGGATAACATGAACAGGCCCATCACAGCTAATGAAATTGAAACAGTTATCAAAAATCTTCCCAAAAATAAAAGTCCTGGACCAGATGGTTTTACAAATGAATTCTACAAAATTTTCAAAGAAGAACTAATACCTCTACTTTTAAAAGTCTTCCAGAAGATTGAAGACACTGGAATACTCCCTGCCAGTTTCTATGAAGCCAACATCACCCTGATACCAAAAGCAGACAGGGACACAACCAAAAAAGAAAAGTACAGACCAATATCTCTGAGGAACATAGATGTGAAAATATTGAACAAAATTCTAGGCAAACGGACACAGCAGTATATCAAAAAGATTGTTCATCATGACTAAGTGGGGTTTATCCCAGGCATGCAAGGTTGGTTTAATATATGTAAATCAATCAATGTGATCCACCACATCAACAAAAGCAAGACCAAAAACCACATGGTCATATCAATAGATGCAGAGAAAGCCTTTGACAAAATATAACATCCCTTTATGATCAGAACACAACAAAAAATGGGAATAGATGGAAAATTCCTGAAGATAGTGGAGTCTATATATAGCAAACCTACAGCCAACATCATACTCAATGGTGAAAAACTGGAAGCATTTCCCCTCAGATGAGGTACTAGACAGGGATGCCCACTATCACCATTACTATTCAACATAATGTTGGAAGTTCTTGCCATAGCAATCAGGCAGGAGCAAGGAATTAAAGGCATACAGATTGGAAGAGAAGAAGTCAAACTCTCCCTATTTGCAGATGATATGATAGTATACACAGAAAAATCTAAGGAATCCAACAAGAAGCTTTTGGAAATCATCAGGAAATACAGGAAGGTGTCAGGCTATAAAATTAACATTCAAAAGTCAGTGGCATTCCTCTATGCAAACACTAAGCTAGAAGACATTGAAATCCAGAAATCAATTCCTTTTACTATAACAACAAAAACAATAAAATATCTAGGAGTAAATCTAACCAAAGAAGTGAAAGAATTGTATACTGAAAATTATGAGTCACTACTCAAAGAAATTGAAAAAGATACAAAGAAGTGAAAACATATTCCATGTTCATGGGTTGGAAGAATTAACACCATCAAAATGAGTATACTACCCAGAGCCATCTACAAATTTAATGCTATCCCCATTAAGATCCCAAGCACATTTTTTAGGAGAATAGAAAAAATGCTACAAATGTTTATCTGGAACCAGAAAAGACCTAGAATTGCCAAAACAATCTTGAGAAAAAAGAACAGAACTGGAGGCATCACACTCCCAGATCTCAAATTGTATTATAGGGCCGTTGTCATCAAAACTGCTTGGTACTGGAACATGAACAGACACACTGACCAGTGAAATAGAACTGAGAGCCCAGAAGTGAGCCCCCACATATATGGACATCTAATCTTTGACAAAGGGGCTCAGACTATTAAATGTGGAAAGCAGAGTCTCTTCAACAAATGGTGTTGGAAACAATGGATTGAAACATGCAGAAGAATGAAACTGAACCACTGTATTTCACCAAATACAAAAGTAAATTCCAAGTGGATCAAGGACTTGGGATGTTAGACCACAAACTATTAGATACTTAGAAGAAAATATTGGCAGAACTCTTTTCCGCATAAATTTTAAAGACATCTTCAATGAAACAAATCCAATTACAAAGAAGACTAAGGCAAGTATAAACCTATGGGATGACATCAAATTAAAAAGCTTCTTCACAGCAAAAGAAACCACTACCCAAACCAAGAGACCCCTCACAGAATGGGAGAAGATCTTTACATGCCATACATCAGACAAGAGTTTAATAACCAATATATATAAAGAACTTGCCAAACTCAACAACAAGACAACAAATAACCCCATCCAAAAATGGGGGGAGGACTTGGACAGAATATTCACCACAGAAGAGATCCAAAAGGTCGATAAACACATGAAAAGGGAGCTACGAGCAGCAGATCGCTTTCTCTCCTCTCCTATCCTCTCCCGGATCAACTAGGAATACCAAAGGAGACCACCCGGACCGAAACAAGACAGGACTAGAATGACCACAGGAACCCAGTAAATCACCCGTGAGTACAAACACGCGTGGCTGGTGACAGAGAGGAGAGAGGGGCCTAAGGAGAGATTAAGTGACTGCTCACAGTTCAACAGTTTGTCAGTGGAGACACCACCTCCAGTCTGCTCCACCAACAAGGGGACAGCTGAAGGGAGGAAAGCACTCCCCAGAGACTCACCAAGTGCAACTCTGAGTCTCCATTGCTACTACCCTCAGAATCTGGAGCAGCAACAAGGAGGGACACCAGGGCACAGAGATCTAACCGGGAAACTCAGGAGAAGACCTATACCTCTGTGGCATAGCTGAGGGGCGGTGAAAGTCTCTTTGCATAACCACTGGATTATCTCTGCCACACCCTGCTTTATTTCTTGGTCAGGAGTCAGTGATTAAACAAAGAAGCCTATTGATAGTTTAAAAGCCCTCAGGCTCCCATAGCCTACAGGGGGAAAAAAAAAGGCTTTTACACCACTGAACTCCAACTCAGGGATTGAAAAAACTGTTAACTTATATAAAATGGTTAAAACAACAAGAAAAAATATTGGAGACTCGAACCAGGACAAGAGTCCAGCTAAAAGTCCTCCAGAGGGTGAAGCACAAAACAACGAGTTCAACATCCAAACATTAGCCAAGGAAATAATAACAGGAGTGAGTAAAGAATTTGAAAAAATTGTAATCAGAAATGCAGGAACAACAAATGAGAATATGGAAGAAAATTCTAATAATCTCATGGTTATTAGAGAGCTGAAAGCTGAAATCGCTGAGCTAAGAAGGCAACTAGCTGAACAAGCTAAAACAGTATCAGAGCAGGGCAACAAAATAGATGAACTCCAGAAAGCAGTAGAGGGCAGAGAGAATAGAATCAATGAGGCTGAAGACAGAATTAGCAAGATTGAGGATGAATTAGAGACAACTAAAAAAGAAGTAAGAGATCTCAAAAAGAGATTAAGAGATGCTGAAAACAACAACAGAGTCCTATGGGATGACTTCAAAAGAAACAATATACGCATTATTGGCTTACCAGAGGAAGAAAGAGAAGGGGAGGAAGAAAGCATTCTCCAGGCCATAATAGCTGAAAATTTCTCTAGTCTAGACAACACCAAAGACATAAAGATTCAAGAAGCCCAGAGGGTCCCAAACAGAATTAACCCAGACCTAAAGACACCAAGACATTTCATACTTAGATTGGAAAGGAATAAGGATAAAGAAAGGATCCTCAAGGCTGCAAGAGAAAAACAAAGAGTCACCTACAAAGGAAAACCCATAAGATTAGCAGCAGACTTCTCCATACAAACACTACAGGCCAGAAGAGAATGGCAAAATATCTATCGAGTGCTCAATGAGAAAGGCTTTCAGCCAAGAATACTATATCCTGCTAGATTGTCATTCAGACTAGATGGAAGCATCAAAACCTTCTCAGACAAGCAACAGTTGAAGGAAGCAACCATCACCAAGCCTGCCTTGAAAGAAGTTCTGAAAGGTTTCCTATAAACAACCAGACCACCACAAATAGAACATATATCAAAACACTCTAAAACTCTACAAGAATGGCATTAAAATATCTTCAATCTTTGATATCAATAAATGTGAATGGCCTGAATTCACCTATTAAAAGACACAGAGTAGGAAGATGGATCAGAAAACACAACCCAACAATATGTTGTCTACAGGAAACTCACCTAACGTAACAAGACAAACACAGACTTAAAGTGAAAGGATGGAAAACTATCATTCAAGCCAATGGCCCACAAAAAAGGGCAGGAACAGCTATTCTCATATCTGACATGATAGACTTTAAAATACATAAGATTAAAAAAGATAGGAATGGACACTACTTAATGCTCAGAGGATCAGTCAATCAAGAGGACTTAACAATTATTAACATCTATGCACCCAATGAGAAGCCATCGAAATACATCAAACTTCTACTGAAAGAGCTACAGCAATATATTAACAGTAACACAATCATAGTAGGGGACTTCAACACCCCACTATCTCAACTTGACAGATCATCCAGGAAGAAAATCAGTAAAGACATAAGGGAGCTAAATGAAGAGATAGATAACCTAGAACTATTGGACATTTTCAGAGTCATTCAGAGCAAGTTGTGGTATATATACACAATGGAATACTACTCAGCTGTAAAAAATGGTGACTTCACCGTTTTCAGCCGATCTTGGATGGACCTTGAAAAAATCATGTTGAGTGAAATAAGTCAGAAACAGAAGGATGAATATGGGATGATCTCACTCTCAGGCCAAAGTTGAAAAACAAGATTAGAAAAGAAAACACAAGTCGAACCTGAAATGGAATTGGAGTATTACACCTAAGCAAAAGACTCTGGGGTGGGTGGGTGGGTGGGGTGAATACAGGTCCATGAAAAATGATGAATGAAATAGTGGGGGTTGTATTGTTAAATGGGAATCTGGGGAATGTTATGCATGTAAAAAAAAAAAAAGAAGAAGTAGAAACGCAAAGCAGAAATTGACTGAGTTTGGAGTATGGCACCAAAGTAAGAAAGCAGAGGTACACTAGAGTTTGCAGTGAGTACCTCCCTAATACTTCCTCTCCACTTTTCCAAGCTTTGGGTCCATTATTGCTCAACAATTTGTTTGGCTTTGTATGTTAACTCTCTTTTCAGTCACCAGGTTCCAGGTATCATCAGGATGCCAGCCAGACTTCCCTGGATTGAAGACACCACCAATGTGTCCTGGAGCTCAGCTTCCCCAGAGACCATCCTACTAGGGAAAGAGAGAGGCAGACTGGGAGTATGGACCGACCAGTCAACGCCCATGTTCAGCGAGGAAGCAATTACAGAAGCCAGACCTTCTACCTTCTGCAACCCTCAATGACCCTGGGTCCATGCTCCCAGAGGGATAGAGAATGGGAAAGCTATTGGGGGAGGGGGTGGGATATGGAGATTGGGCGGTGGGAATTGTGTGGAGTTGTACCCCTCCTACCCTATGGTTTTGTTAATTAATCCTTTCTTAAATAAATAAATAAAAAAAGAAAGAAAAAGGAAAAAAAAACACATGAAAAAATGCTTCAAGTCTCTAATTTTCAGAAAAATGCAAATAAAGACAACAATGAGATGACACTTCACTCCTGTGAGAATGGCATACATCAGAAAAGGTAACAGCAGCAAATGCTGGAGAGGGTGTGGGGTCAAAGGAATCCTCCTACACTTTTGGTGGGAATGCAAATTGGTCCACCCTCTGTGGAGAACAGTCTGGAGAACTCTCACAAGGCTAGAAATGGACCTACCCTATGACCCTGCAATTCCTCTCCTGGGGATATATCCTAAGGAACCCAACATATCCATCCAAAAAGATCTGTGTACACATATGTTCTTGGCAGCACAATTTTTAATAGCCAAAACCTGGAAGCAACCCAGGTGTTCAACAACAGATGAGTGGCTGAGCAAGTTGTGGTATATATACACAATGGAATACTATTCAGCTGTAAAATATGGTGAGTTCACCATTTTCAGCTGATCTTGGATGGACCTTGAAAAAAACCATGTTGAGTGAAATAAGTCAGAAACAGAAGGATGAATATGGGATTCTCTCACTCTCAGGCCGAAGTTGAAAAACAAGATCAGAAAAGAAAACACAAGTAGAACCTGAACTGGAATTGGCGTATTGTACCAAAGTAGAAGACTGTGGGGTGGGTGCGTGGGGAGAATACAGGTCCAAGAAGGATTCAGAGGACCTAGTGGGGGTTGTATGTTATATGGGAAACTGGGGAATGTTATGCATGTACAAACTATTGTACTTACTGTGGAATGTAAAACAGTAATTCACCAATAAAAATAAGAGGAAAAAAAAAGAAAAAGAAATAAATAAGAAAGGAAAGGAAGAATAGGAAATCTATGAGGGAAGGGGAGGGGACAGGATACAGAGTTCTGGTGGTGGAAATTGTGTGGAGTTGTACCCTTCTTATCCTATGGTTTTTGTTAGTGTTTCCTTTTTATAAGAAGAAAGAAAGAAAAGAATGGCAAGTGAAAAAAAAAAGAGAGAGAAAAGAAGTGAAGGAGGCAGGGTTATAGAAGTGACTAAAGAACAGCTCCTCTCCCCAAAATAAATAATATATATATATATATATATATATATATATATGTAAAAATGGTGTGGAATTATACCCCTATTATAATTTTGTAAATCACTAATATAAATACAATAAAAATTTAAAAAAAAACCAGAAAAGTATCTACTTGGCAAGCAGAATAAAATCCCATACTTAGATTTTAGATAATGAAATCATTTCTGGAAAAATTTAATAGTCGGGGACTAAATTCACAGGTCATAAAAAGCCTCCACATTCAATACTATGTCTACAAACAAATGGCCAGCAAAAAAAGACCTGTTTTTTTCAAAGAATGAAATCAAAATGTACTACCTGATAGAAGACATCACCGAGTCAGCATGCTGCAGCCTTTTCTGACCCTCTAGTGAAGTTGAATTTACACTTTTTTTGCAACTTTGCAATTTTGGTAAATGTGGCATTTTGACAGATTCTTTGAACTCTTTTTTTTTTTTCTTTGAACTATTCTAAGCCAAATGTTGTGGTGTATTCTAGTTAAAGAGTATTGTCATAATAGTCTACATTATTTCTTGAATAAATGTAGATGACTTTTTTTATTACATACAATGTCTAAATGCAATATGCTTAGTCATAAAAAAAACAGTAAATATGTGATCTGGATCGATGGGGTTTACAGTCAACAATATTTATACCCCTTTCCCATATTTGGGAGCTATTCTCTTCCCAGATCCAGTTTTCTTGTCCTTTTTCCAGCCATGACATCATCTCCCCAGACAATAACTTGGATCCACCAGCATATGAGATTTCAGGCTCAAGGGCAAAAAGAAAAAGGAGAAAAAAAAAAACTAGTATAGCCACAGGCCCTTTGGAATTTAACTAAAATAGGCCTACTAGCTATCTACAAAATGGAGGACTCCCCCAACTCTTCAACTGCACTATTCCAGCCCCTAGGTCCACGACTGGTCAACAATTTGTTTGGCCTTGTATGTTAACTCTCTTGTCAACCACCAGGTTCCAGATGCTAGCATGATTGTTGACCAGACTTCCCTGGACAGACAACCCCACCAATGTGTCCTGGAGCTCCACTTCCCCAGAGCCCTTCCCCACTAGGGAAAGAGAGAAATAGGCTGGGTCAACCTGCAACGCCCATGTTCAGCGGGGAAGCAATTACAGAAGCCAGACCTTCCACCTTCTGCATCCCACAATGATCTTGGGTCCATACTCCCAGAGGGTTAAAGAATAGGAAAGCTATCAGGGGAGGGGATGGGATACAGTTCTGGTGGTGGGAACTGTGCGAAGCTGGTCTTATCCTATGGTTTTGTCAATGTTTCTTTTTTTAAAAAAATTTTTTTAATATTTATTTTATTTATTCCCTTTTGTTGCCCTTGTTGTTTTATTGTTGTAGTTATTATTGTTGTTGTCATTGTTGAATAGGACAGAGAGAAATGGAGAGAGGAGGGGAAGACAGAGAGGAGGAGAGAAAGATAGACACCTGCAGACCTGCTTCACCGCCTGTGAAGCGACTCCCCTGCAGGTGGGGAGCCAGGGTTCGAACCGGGATCCTTATGCTGGTCCTTGTGCTTTGCGCCACCTGCGCTTAACCCGCTGCGCTACTGCCCAACTCCCCAATGTTTCTTTTTTATAAATAAAAAAAATAAAATAAAAGTAAAGAAAATACCTAATCCACTGTTTTTTTTTTTTTTTTTTTTTTGCCTCTAGGGTTATTGTTGGAGCTGGAATCCACTAGTCACAGTTGACTTTATCTGAGGTCACACAGACCCTTTGGCAATAGAGATTATCAGATGTTTAATATTAGCCCCAGTCTTTGCTTTTACAGTGCTGGAGAGGTGACTTGGTAGTAAATCCCATGATTTCCTGGGTTTAATCCCCCGCATAACAAAACAAAACCAAACAGAACAGAACATTATGTGTAGGGGGGCTATTCTGGTTTCTCACACAAGACAACAATGAACAATAATATAAACAGATCTACAGGTTCTTTAAGTATATCTCCAACAGCCTACTTTCAGGTAACTATTTTATATCTTAGACCAATGTGCTTACAAATAATCTGGAGCTAGACTACTTTTCAACTTAGAACATAGAGTACAAAAAGAAGGGCAATACTCAGGTGAGAAAAGACTGAGTCTCTGACAATTTATTTACTTTTGGGAAGGACTTCACATATCATTGTCTCATGAAACCACCATGACTTTCTCACTTATGCTGCTATTAAGACACATCCCCCAGGGCTGGGTGGTGGTGCACCTGGTTGAGCTCACATGTGACAATGCGCAAGGATGCAGGTTAGAGTCCCTGGTCCCCACCTGCATGAGGAGAGCTTCACAAGTGGTGAAGCACTGCTGCAGGTGTCTCTCTGTCTCTCTATCCCCCCTCCTTCCCTCTTCATTTCTGGCTTTCTCTATCCAATAAATAAATAAAGATAATAATTAAAAAAAAAAAAAACATCCCCCATTCTATCCTCATGCAGTTTGCTTTTTAAGACACATAAAATTATTCAATTATCCCTAATACATTGGCAACACTCTACTGTAAAGCTTACAGAATTGCTCTGTTCTCTAGTAAATTTCTTTCCAGCTTCTCTTCCCTGCTAATTTGATCAGGATGCAAACAATACCTCCCCTAAGTCCGAAGAAAACAAATGCAAGATGAATGTACATTTATTCATCCACAAAGCAGTCAACAAATTTAGAGATCCTACTGTGTACTTGGTATATTGGTATTTTCTGCTCTCACAAGGGGGAAAAAAATGAATCAAATAGAGCTCAAGTCCACACGCCCACTGGCAGTGATGAAGTGATCAAACAGTGCTACAGGTAATTATTTTCCCCTCCCCTCTCAATTTCTCTGTTTTCATCAAAAACAAGAGGAAAACAAAACAAAGACAAATGAAAATTGTTGCCAAGAGTGGTGGATTTGTCATGTAGCCACCAAATCCTAGCAATAACCCTGGTGGCAATTTAAATAAAAATCAAATAATCCTAATCATTAGATTATTACAGACTGAGTAAGTGTACTTAAGTATGTTTCTGTGAGCTGATAAAATGCTTACCTGGATAGTGCATCTACTTTGTCATGTGAATGAGTCAGGTTTGAGAACCTGCACTAATGGAAGTTTTGGTGCTATGGTGACTTCTGTTTCTCTCTATATATATATTTTTTTCTTTTCTTTTCTTTTCTTTTCTTTTCTTTCTTTACCAGAGTACTGTTCAGCTCTAGATTATGGTGGTACTAGGTACTGAACCTAGAACATTGCAGTCTCAACCATAATTTTTTTTTTGCATAGTCATTATGCTATCTCCTCTGATACATGTCTCCTTTTTTCTATCTGAAAAAGTTATCCTGAAGCAGTGAAGTCCTGGCTACAACAACAACAAAAAGAATGTGGCTCTAGGGCCTGACATGATGTATTATGGCACATTAACTTGCATCCATGAGGCTCCAGTGGCTGCAGGTTCAATCCTCAGCACTGCCTTATATTGAGTAGTGCTTTGGTCTCTCACTTTCTTTCCATTCTTTCTCCCTCTCTCCATGTATATAATATGGTTTTATGACAGCATGTAATAAAGTAATCTAGGGCTGGGGATACAGTATAATGGTTATGCAAAAAGCTTTCATGCCTGAGACTCCCAGGTTTTAGGGCCAATCCCCAAAACCACCATAAGCCAGAGCTGAAAAGTGTTCTGGTCCCTCGCTCTATTTTTCTTTCATAAAATAATAAATAATAAATAAAATAATCTGATACAGCCTAGGATTTTAGAAGAAAATTACACCAAAAGTTGAGCTAAGTGAGGAGGGAAAGCTAGATAAGTGTATGAGTTGTATAGATGAGCATTAATTAGGCCATTAGGAAACCATCTTAAGGGTCAGGTGGTGGTATACTTGGTTAAGTACACACAGTACAGTGCACAAGCACCTGAGTTCAAGCCCCTGGTTTACACCTGCAGGGGGTAAGCTTCACAAATAGTGAAGCCATGCTACAAGTGTTTCTTTCTCTCCCTCTATCCCTTTCCTCTCAATTTCTCTCTATTCAATAAATAAGCTATATATATATATATATATATATGAAAACTGTCTTCAGATCATTAATAAGTTGTTTAAATCAACTACTGGGGTGGGCTGGGAAGTGGTATAGTGGCCACAGTGTTGAACTTAAGAGCTTAAGAGCCTGGGGTCCTAAGTGGCCCATCTTGCTGAGTGTACACATTACAGTGCAAAAAGATCCAGGTTCAAGTCCCTGGTCCCCACCTGTAGGGTGGAAGTTTCATGTGCAGTGGAACAGTGCTGCAAAGCTCTCTCTCTCACTTTCCAAAAACAACAACAACAACAACAACAACAACAACAACAACAACAAAATATATATATATATATATATACACACACATATATATGAAAAAGAGAAAGGAAAGAAAGAAGAGAAAGAAAAAAAAGAGATAAAAAAGACCATGGGTCCTAAGTTCAATCCTCTGTATCACATGTGCCAGAGTATTGCTCTGTTTCTCTCTCAATAAATAGATAAATATTATGAGGGAGAGAGAGGGAGAAATTTAAGCTATTACAATGGTATTCTTCTTCATCGCTTCTCGGCCTTTTGGCTAAGATCAAGTGTAGTATTCTTCAAATCTTCAAAGTATAATTCATGGCCCAGTGACAACAGAATAACCTGAGGTGCTCACTAAAGTGCAGACTCTCAGCCCAGGAGATGGCACAGTGGTTGAAGTGTCAAACTCTTTTTTTTTTTAACCAGAGCACTGCTCAGCTCTAGCTTATGGTGGTGCAGGGGACTGAACCTGGGACTTGACAGAACCTCAGGCTTGAGAGTCTGTTTGCATAGCCATTATGCTATCTACCCCTGCTCAAAGTGTCAAACTCTTAATCATTAATTTCTGATTTAGATCCCCAACACTGCATATGCCAGAGTGATGCTCTGATTCTCTCCCTCTCTCTCTCTTAAATACGTAAAATGAGTATTTCTGGGCATCTCCCCAGACCAACTGAATTAGCATTGATAGGATTGTCCAAGTAATTCTTTTTCAAATACTTTATTGACTGATTGATTGGGTAGAGAAAGAGCCACCTACAAGGAAGGGGAAGATATAGAGAGAAAGAGTGAGAGACACCTGTAGTACTGACTCACCATTTGTGAAGCTTTCCCCTTGTAGGTGGGGACCAGGGGCTTAAAGGTGGGTCCTTGAACACTGTAACACATAAGCTCTACCAAGTGCATCACCTCCTAGCACCTCCCAAGTGATTCTTTCACATTAATATTTGAGATTCCTTGAATTATTGGTGCTCTTAAGGTATTCACACTAATATGGAGAACCTGAAGTTCCCACATTTATTCCCTAAGTCTGATGTGCATTATTCTTTTCTTAGAATAGTCTGGCCAAGACAAAGCAAGGTTTGGCAATCAAAGATCAGAATTCAAATCTGGTTCTACTACTACTACTACCTGCTATCTAGGTGAGCTTGCACACATTACTAAAATTTTCCATGCCTCAGTTTCTTCAGTGATAATAAGTAAGAATAGCTCCTTCACAAATATGTTGTCATTAAACAGGAATCAGAACAATGATGAAGAAAGCCTGTTGTTCTTTGAAACATGTATTGAGGTCTGCATACCATTTATATGAGAAATAAAATATTATCAGGCACTCTGCTGCTTACTAGAAAGAAACATTGCCAGGGCCAGACAGTGGTATATCTGGTTAAGTGCACACATCACAGTGCATAAGGACCCAGGTTCAAGCCCCTAGTCCCCACCTCCAGGCAGAAAGCTTCACAAGTAGTGAAGCAGAGCTGCAGGGTGATTTGGTCTCTTTCCCTCTCTACTTCCTCCTCCTCTCTCAAATTCTCTGTTTCTATTCTATATATATATATATATTATCCAGAGCACTGCTCAGCTCTGGCTTATGGTGGGACAGGGGATTGAACTTTGAATTTCAAAGACTCAAGCATGGGAATCCTTTTGCATAACCATTATGCTATTTTCCCTGCCCAATAAAAATATAATTTTAAAAAAGAAACATTGCCCATCTCATCTCCTTAATTGGTTCTGTTTTTCTGATGGGCTTTATGCACGTCTCTATAATGTATAAAAGCATACATTATTTTTTGAACTTTTCTAACTTTTTTTCTTTTTTTACATTTTTTTTTGAGTGGCCCTCCAGAAGGAACCAACAGGTTTTTGTTTGTTTGTTTGTTTATCTTTATTTATTGGATAGAGATAGTCAGAAATCAAGAGGGAAAGGGGTGATAAGAGAAGAAGAGAAACACTTGCAGCACTGCTTTACAACTCATAAAGCTTTCCCCCTGCAAGTGGGGAGCAGCGGCTCAAACCCAGGTTCTTGCACATTGTAATACGTGCACTCAACCAGGTGCACCACCACCTAGCCCCAGTTTTTTTTTTAATCTTTATTTATTTATTGGGTAGAGACAGCCAGAAATTGAGATGGAAGGGGAAGACAGAGTGACACCTACAGCCCTGCTTCACCACTCACAAAACTCGCCCCCTGCAGGTGGGGACCAGGGGCTCAAACCTGGGTTCTTGTGCACTATAACATGTGTGCTCAACTAGGTACACCACCATCGGGTCCCACATTTTTTTTTTCTCTAAGAGACTCCCATGACAATATGTTTTCTCTCCCTTGAATTACCTGAAACCTTAACACTAAATTTATACCAAAATCTTGAGTCTCTAGTATGGCATCAACCTAAATCTACTTTTCTAGTCTCATGACCCATCATCAGTCTCTTCCCGACTGAAGAGCATTCATTCTAGTGATGCCAACCCAGGTGTAAGCACTGGCTCTGCTGCTTATTAGCTATACGGTGCTGACCAAGTTAACTTAAATTTTTTTTAAGTTAATTAAATTTGATAGGACAGAGAGAAACTGAGAGGGGAAAGGGCAATAGAAAGGAAGAGAGGACACTGGCAGCACTGTCTAACTGCTCATGAAGCTTCCTCCCTGCAGGTAAGCACTGAAGCCTTAAATCCTGGGCCTTGTGGATGGTCACTTGTGTATTTAACCAGGTATGCTACTACACAGTCCCAACTTAAATTCTTGGTGTCTCCTCTGACTACGTCCAGAGACTTCTGGTGTGGAATGACAACCCTTCAGCTTCATTACTCGGGTGAGACCTTTCCTTTCATAGCATTCTCTAATTCCATTCCAGGCAGTTCACTTCCTAACAAAGTCCCAAAACATAGATATAGACCAGGTCCCATGAGATAGAGCATATGTTCACATGTATCCATAAACTATGGCAAAATATATACCTGAAAACAAAAGTACACAATGAGTACCCTCCAATACTTCATCTGCACTATTCCAGCCTTTAGGTCCATAATTGTTCAACAATTTGTTTGGCTTTGTATGTTAACTCTCTTTTCAGCCACCAGGTTCCATATGTCAGCATGATGCCGACCAGGCTTCCCTGGACTGAAGACCCCACCAATGTATCCTGGAGCTCCGATTCCCCAGAGCCCTTCCCCACTAGGGAAAAAGAGAGCCAGGCTGGGAGTATGGACCAACCAGTCAACGCCCACGTTCAGCGGGGAAGCAGTTACCAAAGCCAGACCTTCCACCTTCTGCATCCCACAATGACCTTGGGTCCATACTCCCAGAGGGATAAAGTATAGGAAAGCTATCAGGGGAGGGGATGGGATATGGAGATCGGGTGGCGGGAATTGTGTGGAGTTGTACCCCTCCTATCCTACAGTTTTGTTAATGTCTCCTCTCTTAAATAAATAAATTTAAAAAAAGGAAAAAAAATTCTTGGTGTCTTAGTTTCATCATCTGTGAAATAACAGTGTCTATTTTATGGTGATGTTAATAGATGATACTTCTTTTCTAATATTTTCATTATTTATTATTGGATAGAGACAGAGAGAAATTGAGAGGGGAGAGAGAGAGAGAGAAAGACAGAGAGACACCTGCAGCCTTGCTTCAACATCACTGATGAAGCTTTCCCCCTGCGGGACCGGGGGCTTGAATCTGAGTCATACACTGTACTGTGTGCCTTAACCAGGTGAGCCAGCACCTGGCCCCATGATACTTAAGTACTCTAGAAGTGGTAGTTAATTTCACTGTCACTCTGCATCCAAACTAGGAGCACATGCACATGCCACACTGTCTCTCACCTCAGGATTTTAACTGTTCTCTTTGCCTGTAAATCACTCTGGCTCTTCTCATGGTCAGCATCTACTTATTCTTCAGGTTTAAATGAATGCCATTCCTCTGAGAAGGCTTCCTAATCCACCCCACCAAACAAAGTTGTTTAAGAACCACTAAACACTCATTCACTCTATACTTTTCCACTGTAGCACTTATTATCATAATCCAATGCTTGTTTATTCTATAGGAATAGGGAGCATATATGTCCTGATACTGAGCAAAATTCCAAGTCCACAGCCACATTCAAAAATATTTTAAGTATTTGAAGAATAAATGATTTGTGATGAATTAAGTGTGACTAATTCCAATCTTTCTATTTTGGGATTATAACAATTTCTAAATCACCTTTTAATGTCCTAGAGCAGAACTCTTCAGTACCTTTACTTACTTGCTGCGACAAAATGCTGAGAAATATAAAGAGCAAATGCCTAAACTTTTGCCTAAAGGAGAATTTCTAGGAAGCTGTTTAATGTCAAGTAATTTTCACCTGCACTGTTTGATATGGTAGCCACTTGAAATGTCACTAATCCAAAAGGAGATGTGTTATAAATGTAAAATACACTGTATCTGGAAGACTTGGTTAAAAAAAAACCAACAAAAAACAACCTCATATCAAAACATACTCCAGAACTGGACAAACAGCTCCCTGAGTCAAGTGCCAGTCTTGTCACGCACATGGCCCGGATTCTAGCCTCTGCACCACATGTGGAATGCTATGGTTTCTCTCTCCCCCTCCCCCTCTCTAAGTGTGTGTGTCTGTCTCTATATATAAATGAAAAAGTCAGCAGTGAAATCATGCATATCCAAAGCCTCAGCAAGCCAAAAGACCTCCCAGTTCTTTCATGGTTTGTCTCAACACTGGTATCTGATGCACTGATCATTTACCATAGCTGTGAACATGTCATATGCTTTCTTTTTTTTTTCAGAGATATTTTTTATTTACCACATGAATTTCATGGAGGGGGGGAGAGGAATAGACAAGCAACACAGACAGAGATAAGATAAAGTAATTATTCAATACATGCTATGGCAGGGATCAAACTGGAAACCAAAGCACAAGGTTCTATCAGTTACTTCCCTGGCCACCATGTCTTATTCTTTTAAGTAGGACATAGTTTCCAATAACTATATTCAGTCAGATTTCATCATATCAAATTCTAAAGAACTGGAGCTTTATTGTCCAGTGACTACTTTATTATATTATAAACATTATGGTGAAGAACAATTTGGTTGGGGCACTGGGCATCAGTGCACTGGGTTAAGCACACATAGTACAAAGTGCAAGGACCCATGCAAAGACCCCAGTTTGAGCCACCAGCTCTTGGCCTGCATGGGGGTTGCTTCATGAGCAGCGAGACAGGTCTGCAGGTATCTTAACTTTGTCTCCCCCTATCTTCCCATTCAATTTTTCTCTATCCTATCCAATAAAATGGGGAAAAAAAGGCCACCAGGAGCAGTGGATTCGTAGTGCAGACACTAAGCCCCAGTGATAACCCTGGAGGCAAAATAAAAAAGCAAATTGGTTGTTATTTTCCAAATTTTATTATTGGATAGAGAAATTGAGAGAGGAGAGATACCTGCAGCTCTGCTTCACCACTCTTGAAGCTTTCCCCTTGCAGGTGGGGACCAGGGGCTTAAACCTGGGTCCTTGTGTGCTATAGTGTGTGTGCTTAACCAGGTGTGCCACCGCCTGGCCCCATGAACAAACTGGGAGTCAGATAATCTGTTTTGGAGTTTTGGGTCTACTTACTATGTATCTTCATTAGTTTTTTTTTTTTTTTTTTTTTTTAAACCAGAGCACTGCTCAGTTCTGGCTTATGATAGTGTGGGGATTGAACCTGGGACTTTGAAGCCTCAGGCCTTAGAGTCTCTTTGCATAATCATTATGCTATCTAGCCCCACCCTCTTCATTATTTTTAGTTTCTGTGTCTCAGTTTCCTAGTCGGGGGTAACAGTGTCTAAATATTAGGATTGAGAGCACTGACTGATACTGGGCAAGTGTTTCTAATGATGCCTGGCATGCAGTAAACATCACTGCAGAATGTCTACTCTGTGTTATATACAATACATACCCCTCATCCTTCCCCAATATTTATATCCTCATGTAACACTGGACACTTCACATAATTAGGGTCTTCCAAACCCAAGAGATTCTTATGCTCAGATTTTACAACTCCAAAACTCTGCTACTCCTCAGCTGAGCAGTACTTGGATAAGGTATTTAATCTCTCACCTTTTAGTTTGCTAGATTATCTGTAAGTCAGAATGGATACTGCTGTCTTCCTTGCACAAGTCGAATAACAAAATGTGTCTGAAATTGTTTGCATAGTCCTTTGCACCTAATTGATACCAATTATGCACTTTCTGACTTACTTCATGTGATCCTCAAAATAAAGGTATTTTATAAATAGAGGGATCTGGGACATGGACAAGATCTGTCCACTGAGATAGCTATCTGCCCGCAGCTCAATGGACATTGCTAATTTTGAAATTATCAATGAATTTTACTCTTGAGAAAGATCAAAACGACTCTCCAAAAGCATCAGTGCTAAAATTAAAGTGATTCGCTATGTGTGGCTTTCTAAGTGTCTGAAGCAGAAACCGGCTAAGTCAAGTCTATTGCCGCGAAGCCCACCGAAACTGCAATAGAAAACCAACAGAAGTTTTAATGCCAGCAATAGGTCAAAGAACCTGACAGCACTAAAATAGGCAGGTGAAATTTCAATAAACAAGATAAAGCGACGAGTTTCTCTTTTGCACCCTGGGGAAAACTGCGGACTGAGGGGAAAATTCAATTGTGGGGCTATCGGGGCTGGGCCGGGTTCCTGCTTAGGCAGTGCAGCCGGAGGAAGCCACGGTCGCGCCTGGGCCGCGGGGCCCGCCCCCTAGGGTCTCGGGGTCCTGCGTCACGCCCGCCCAACCCTCACCTCCGGCTCCGGGCGCTCCGAGGCCATCACACAGCCCTTCCACGCCGGCCCGGGCCAGAGAAGACGCTCCACTCGTGACCTCTGACCCGGCTGCCTCTCCTGAGGTCGGAAGCGGAAGTATGTGGGAGGGCCATGATCTGAGTTTCTGATTGGTGAGAGTGGCCCTCCAAGGGGCTGGGAAACAGGAAGAGGAAGTAGTTGCTGCCGCAATGCAGGTGAGAGCTGGTTTGGGGCTGCTGACCGCTATCTAACGTCAGGTAACGGGATGGACTGAACTGACTGAGGAAACAGTAAGGAGCTTAGACTTGAAGTTGAGCGAGCAAGGGAACATGGGATGGGAGGCGAGGCCATCTGGGGAGGGATCGTTGCGCATGAAAGACAAAGTGGAGCCCGGCTGAGGAGACTGGGACTGCGGCTGAATCCGAGGGAGATCACTTATTGGAGTGTGGGAAAAGCGCCCGTAGCAATTTGAGATGGTTGAGATGCAAGCCGAGGAAGATGACTTAAAGTGGTGGATTGTCTCAGACCTCGAATGAGACATTTGGAAGTAGACGTCACTAGGGATCTGTAAATAGAGATAGGCCGGAAAGGCGAAGAAATCGTGCGGCTGCTAACGCCAAAACTAATTATAATCCGAGGAGATGGGCGGAAGCTAGGATCAGAACTCCTGTCATGTTCTTTGTCAAGCTTGCAAGATGGTTTTGAATCATTGTTACCAACCCAGGAATGAAGGAATGAAGAAAACTGGAGATGGGAAGGAAATGTTTTTTAAAGTCCCCAACGTTATAAATTTCTCACTACTTACGAGCATGTTCAGTTTTTCTTTTCATTTGTCACTTTGTTTTTGACAACCTGATTGTCAGTAGATGTTTATGGATTGACTATCCTTGTGAAGAGGGTACGGGAGTGCTGGCACAGGAAAAATGAGTACAAATTAATTCAGCAAGGAGGAGGTTGAAACATGAAATGCTAAAGGCAAATGAAGACTGGGTGGGTGACAGTAATGGCACCAGGCTGGTATTCAGAGATAACTTCATGTGCAGGTTGATTTTCCAGAAGTTTTATTCACTGATAAGAACAACCTGCTCCACAAGAGAAGTTGTAAGGCACAAGAAGCTAGAACATGCTACAGCTGTTCTAGCTGTTCCAAAATAATTAATTCTAGGCAGTAGGTCTCTATGAGAAAAAATTTAGTGACTTAATACAGAGAAAAGTTAGGCTGAGATTAGGAGTGATGAGAGAGAAGAGTCAGTAGTAGGAGTTGAGGTTAGGTGAATGGTTTGATGCTTTCTGTAACCTAATTACTAAAGATAGTTAATAACCTGGTTCTTCTGTGCCAGTGATATCCTATGTGCCAGGCTGGTGAAATAGCGAATAGTATACTGCTTTGTCATATGGGTAATTCAAGTTTGAGCCCAGCCGCCAAGCACTGAAAGAAGCTTTGGTGCTGTGATCTCTTTTACTTTCTCTCTGCCTTTATCAGAAAGGGAGAGATCCTCTGTGGCATGATTAGTTTTGTATGTTGTCTCTGGCCTTTCGGGACGTCATACACACACCCATCTAGGTAATTGAACATATTTCTCTTGGTGCAGAGGGAGGAGAAGCAACTTGATGCATCATTAGATGCACTGCTGACTCAAGTGGGTGACCTGAAGAACTCACTAGGGAGTTTCATTTACAAGCTGGAGAACGAGTATGACCGGCTGACCTGGTAAGAGTTACCAGAACAATCAAGGGAGGGCATGATGGGTGGGAGACAGATGTCCAAGTGAATAGGACATTTCCAGTGATGTAACCATTTATCAGTTTGCTTGCATCTCTTGATTTGGAAAGAGCTGTGTTTTAGGGGCAAGGGTAGATAGCATAATGGTTATGCAAATTAACTTTCATGCGGAAGCTCCTAAATCCCAGGTTCAGTTCCCTGCCCCACCATAATCCAGAGCTGAGCAGTACTCTGGTGAAAAAGAAAGAAAGAAAGAGAGTGAGCTGGGTTTCCTAACATTTAAGAGATGAAGTTTAACTTAGAGCCCCTGTGACAAAAAGTAAAAAGGCAGAGCTTCCCAGCCCAGGTTATTTCAAGGTTTTGATTCTCACTCTTCACTTCTTTGGGAAGAGGTCCTATCTATAGTAGGAATACAGTATTCTTATTTATTTATTTTTTATTTTTTTGCCTCCAGGGTTATTGCTGAGGTTTGGTGCCTACACTACGAATCCACTGCTCCTGGAGTCCATTTCCCCCATTTTGTTGCCCTTGTTACCCTTGTTGTTATTATTATTGTTGTCATTACTGCTATTGCTGGATAGGACAGATAGAAATCGAGAGAGGAGGGGGAGAGAAAAACAGACACCTGCAGACCTGCTTCACCACCTGTAAAGAGACGCCCCCTGCAGGTGGGGAGTCAGGGGCTTGAACCTAGATCCTTATGCCAGTCCTTGCACTTTGAGCCATGTGCGCTTAACCTGCTGCGCTACTGCCCGACCCCTGGAATACAATATTCTTTTTAAAATATATTTTATTTATTATTTTCATGAGAGAGAGGTGCAGAGAGAAAGATACAGAAAGAGCCACCAGAGCACTGCTTAGCTCTGGCATATGATGTGAGGGGGAATTGAACATGGGACTTTGGAGCCTCCAGCATGAAAGTTTTTGCATAACCATTATGCTGTCTCCCCCTCCCTTTAGTAACATATTTTATTAGTGACTTATACGATAATAGAGGTATAATTCCACAGCACTTCAATTACCTACCAAAGTTTTATGCCTCCATTCCCTCCAATGCAACCACTGTTCTCCCAAGGTCATATATATGGGTTTGATTGTATATATAGTTTTTTTCTTTTTCCAATTCATGTGTTTCAATTCTCTTTGTTTTTTTAACTTTATTTTTATTTGATAGGACAGAGAAATTGAAAAGGAAAGGAGATAGAGGGTGAGAGAGACAGACAGATACTGCAGCACTGCTTCACCACTTGTGAAGCTCCCCCCTCTGTCAAGGGGATTGGGGACTTAAATTCTGGTCCTTGAGCATGGTAACTCATGCACTTAACCAGGTGTGCCACCACTCAGCCCTGTTTCAATTCTCTATATTCCACATATGAGTGAAATCATTCCATAGTTGTCCTTCACTAACCTCACTAGGCAAAATCACTGCCAGTTTCATCTGTTTAGCTCTAATGGACACATTATAGTCTTTTATCTACTGAGTAGTACTCCATTGAATACATGTCTTATGAACTAGTCTCCCTTTTTTGTATTTATTAAACTCAAATTAGTTATTTTGAAAAATAGTATTTTTTTCTTCATTAAAAAAAGATGTGATTAATATCAGGTTGCTAGATTATAAGATTACATTGTATAGTTCTGCACAACACCCACCACCAAAATTCAGTGTCTCAGCTCTCCTACCTCCCATAGTTATCAAAAATCTTAGAAACAGTTTGCTTTCTTATTGGATCTCTTGCACGAGATGTATTGGAGTCTTTTAGATTCATTTTACTCTGCAAATATGAATCCTATTTCTGGAGGCTTTTTTTAAAAAAAATCTAACTTTTGAATTTTTGTGCTACTGTTCCTCATCCATTCTTTTTTCTTTTTTTTTTTTTTTAGTTTTTTATTATTATCTTAATTGCTTGATAGAGGCAGCCAGAAATAGAGAGGCAGAGGAAGAGAGAGAGATACCTGCAGCACTGTCTTACCACTTGGAAAGCTTTCTGCAGGTGGGGGTTGGGGACTTGAATCTGGGTCCTTGCACATTGTAACGTGTGCTAAACCAGGTGTGCCAGCACCTCCCACCTATCCATTTTTTTCTACATCTCTGTCAGGTACTGAGAGTGCATCCCTCTTAATCTTATAATGCTTAATTTTAAAAACAAAAGGTTTATTCATTATTTGTGAGTAGGGAGGGAGAGAGAGAGAGAAAAATAAGTATCAAGATCTCATGTAATGCTAGAAATCATACTTGGGCCCTCATGCTTGACAGCTTTATCAACTGTTCCCCTTCCAGTTACCTCATAATTCATTTGAGTCAGCCTAGCTCCCACCTAGACCAGCAGTAGAACCACAAGTATTTTGGGGGACAATTTTGGGTATTCCTAGTCTGAAATACCCCATAGAAGATACTTTACAAGAGACATTCTGACTCTTACTTTTTTAAATTTTTTATTTATTATTTATAAGAAGGAAACATTGACAAAACCATAGGATAAGAGGGGTACAACTTCACACAATTCCCACCACCAGAACTCTGTATCCCATCCCCTCCCCTGATAGCTTTCCTGTTCTTTAACCCTCTGGGAGTATGGACCCAAGGTCATTGTGGGATGCAGAAGGTGGAAGGTCTGACTTCTGTAATTGCTTCCCCGCTGAACATGGGCGTTGACAGGTTGATCCATACTCCCAGCCTCTCTCTCTCTTTCTCTAGTGGGCAAGGTCTCTGGGGAAGCAGAGCTCCAAGACCACATTGGTGGGGTTGTCTGTCCAGGGAAGTCTGGTTGCATCTTGCTAACATCTGGAACTTGGTGGCTTAAAGAGAGTTAACATACAAAGCCAAACAAATTGTTGAACAGTCATGGACCTAAAGGCTGGAATAGTGCAGATGAAGTGTTGGGGGGGGGGGGTCCTCCATTTTGTAGATAGCTAGAAGGCATATTTTAGTTATATTTCAAAGGGCCTGTAGCTATACTAGTGTGTTTTTTGTTGCCATTGTTGTTTGTTGGTTTTTACCTGAGCCTGAAATCTGATATCCAGGTGGATCCTAATTATTGTCTGGGGTGATGATGTCATGGCTAGAAAAAGGACCAGAAAGCTGGATCAGGGAAGAAAGTAGTTCCCTAATTTGGGAAAGGGGTATAAATATTGTTGACTGTAAACCCCATCAATTTGATGTGATCTGGGGCACATAATTAGCTTAGGAGCCTGTGTGACCTCTGCATCCCTCTAGATCTGAGCTCACATTCTGTGGTCATGAGTAGGAACATTCCATGCTGCCCTAATATCAGTACCCATCTTCCTCAGGTGTAGCACAGAGTATGTTGTCCATCCTCCCTCTGGAGGATGGAACATTCTCTACCATTGTTGATCCAAGTTGAGGGTAAGGTCCTTTTGGGGCCCACAAAGGGATCTATTTTGTTGTTCCTAATAGAAATGACCGGTTACAATGGAGAGAGGGATTTATTCGAGTTGTAGGCCCATCAAGTCTGTTTGGTAATCTCAGGACTCCCCGATTAGGGCCCCAGCTGATGAAATGGCCTGATAGTGACTAAAGAGTCAGTATTAAAGTATGCCAGTCTCTTGCCCTTATTCAGCTTTTGCAGTCCTTGCTTTGATAAGGTTAGCTTTGGAATGAGTGAGAGAACTGTAATAGGAAGTAGGTGATGAGGGTATCTAAGTCTAAGTGGACACTATTTCATTATGACCTTGATACTGACTCACTGCAGACTATTGTGTACTTTTGCTTTCAGGAATATATTTTGCCCTAATTTATGGATACATGTAAACATATGCTCTATCTCATGGGTCTATATCTAGGTTTTGGGACTTTGTTAGGAAGTGAACCTCCTGGAATGGAATTAGAGAATACCATGAAAGGAAAGGTCTCACCCAAGTAATGAGGGTGAAGGGTTGACATTCCATGCCTGACGTCTCTGGACACAGTCTGAGGTGAAGCATGCTGAGATGGTACTCGTTGCATTGATTAGGTTGGAATCAACGGATGCAATATCATTTGGTATGACTTGAGAGAAGCATGCAGGGAAGTGAGCCCCACCTCAGAGGTTCCAGGATTGGCAGAAATATAGGTTCTATAGAAGAAGCGGGAGGTTCCTGTTGTCTTAGGGTTAGGAAGACAATAGATAGTTATTGCAACAATCACATTGTTTGGCAATTGGGTTAACTTTGAAAAATCCCTTTGTTAGGATTTGCTGTATCATACATACCATCACCATATTTATGTCCTTTAACATTATTTGTATATAGCTATGCCACTGGTTGCTTTTGTTCTCCCTGAACTAGTCTGACTCTTTCTTTCTTTCTTGCCCCAACTACCAGGCCCTCTGTTTTGGACAGCTTTGCTTTGCTCTCTGGCCAGTTGAATACTCTGAACAAGGTTTTGAAACATGAAAAAACACCACTGTTCCGAAACCAAGTCATTATCCCTCTGGTGTTGTCCCCAGATCGTGATGAAGATCTCATGGTAAGAAGAGAAGGGTACAACTTAGGAACTTAAATTCTTAGATAAAGATGGAGAGCATACTTGTTAGTTGGTCATTATAAAAGTTTTGAATGAGAGGCCACACAATAGTGCATCAGGTAAAGCATATACATTACTGTGTTTAAGGATGCAGGTTCCACTTCCCACCTGTAAAGGGGACACTTTGTGAGCTGTGAAGCAGTTCTGCAGGTGTCTCTCTTCCTCTCCATTTCCCATTCCTCTTTCAGTTTTTCTCTGTCTCTATCAAAAAGGGAGAAAAGACCACTGGAAGCAGTGGATTCATCATGCAGGCACCAGGCCCCAACAATAACCCTGGAGCAATGAAATAATAATAAAAGTTCTGAATGTAGAGCAGCTGGGAAAGTAACTCAGTGATAGAGCATGGCACTCACATGTGTGGGGGTTGAGCCCTGGCACTACATATGCCAGAGAATGCTTTGGTTTAAGTTCTACATGCAGTGGGTGACAGTAAGAAGCAAAAAATGTACATTTTGGACCCAGGTGGCAGAACATCTGGTTAAGCACACACATTACAGTATACAAGGACCCAGGTTGAAGCCCCTGTTCCCCTACAGCAGGGGAAAAGCTTCACAAGTGGTGAAGCAGGGCTGCAGGTCTATCTCTTTACATTCCTATCTCCCCTCCCATCTCACTCTCTTTTTCTCTAATAATAAGTAAATAAAGATATATAAAAATAAATGGGGGGCCAGGTGGTAGTGCACTGGTTAATCTCACATAGTATGAAGTGCAAAGATCGTGTAAGACTCCCAGTTCAAACCCCTGGCTCCCCACCTGCAGAGGGGTCGCTTCATAAGTGGTAAAGCAAGTCTTCAGGTGTCTCTTTCTCGCCCTCTCTCTTCTCTTCCTTCCAATTTCTCTCTATCCTATCTTAATTTAACAAGGGGGGGCATATTGTGGCATACCTGGTTGAGTGCACATGTTACAGTGCACAAGGACCCAGGTTCCAGCCCCTGGTCCCCACCTATAGGGGGAAAGCTTTGCAAGTGGTGAAATAGTACTGTAAGTTTCTCTCTGTCGCTCTCCCTCATTATTTCTCCCTTCCCTCTCAATTTCTGGCTGTCTCTATCCAGTAAATAAATAAAGATAATTTTTAAAAAATTAAAAAAAAAAAGAAGAAGAAAAAATGACCTCCAGGAGCAGTAGATTTATAGTGCCAGCACTGAGCCCCAGTGATAACCCTGAAGGCAAAAAAAAAAAGTAAATATATTTTTATTATTATTATTATTATTAACACAGATTATTTTACCAGAGCATTGCTCAGCTCTGGCTTATGGTAGTGCTAGGGATTGAACCTGGGACCTATGGTGCCTCAGGCATGGAAGTTATTTTTTATATAACTATTTTGCTATTTCCTTAGCCCAAGGAATATATTTTGGACATCTCCTTTTTGTCTGCTGCGTGGAGTCATTCCCAGATAGTACTAAATTAACCTGAGATTTATGTCACCAAGGCAAAAAATGTTCTCTATCTTGAACAAAAAGTATGTACTTTCATGACTTCCATCTATTTAAGCCTTTGAATAAAATGTGACAGAGAGGGTATTTCTTTTTTGCCTGAGGCTCCAAAGTCCCATGTTCAATCCCCTTCACCACCATAAGCCACAGCTGAGCAGTGTTCTGGTAATTAGAATTAAATAAATTTTTTAAAAATGTAAAAAGGCAGTTTGCCTCTACAACTGGTAAAGATTGTGAGGTATCAGAAATGAAGGATAACATGAAGGAATCAATATCCTAGGAAACTAAATATTATAAGTCTTGGTTTGCATTTTTCCCATTTGCCAATAGAAGGAAGTATATAGCAGTTCAGATGGATTCTTTTTGGGCTACATAATAGAATTACTAAAAATGATATATTACAGCGGCAAACGGAAGGACGAGTACCTGTTTTCAGCCATGAAGTAGTTCCTGATCATCTGAGAACCAAGCCTGACCCTGAGGTTGAAGAGCAAGAAAAACAGTTGACAACGGATGCTGCCCGCATTGGTGCTGATGCAGCTCAGGTTCTAGATTAAATCACTGTCCTGCTTCATGACAACCCCCCTCTGCCTCCCATTTTCTGAATCTTGTCATAAGAAGATAGTTTATTACCTGTGATAGGAATTACCATTCCTGTCTGACAGGGATGTGTAGTCAGATATACCTGAGTTGCCCCTCCAAGAGCATGTGATCATTTTTTCCCTGGAATCATTTCATGTTGTCCTAAAATTTGCACAAATTTATGTATGTTACAGAAGCAGATCCAGAGCTTGAATAAAATGTGCTCAAACCTTCTGGAGAAAATCAGCAAGGAGGAACGAGAATCAGAGAGTGGAGGTATGAAGGAATCGTTGACAAAATGGAGAAGGGAAGAAGTAAAAACCACTGGAATACCCCTAGTGGTTCTGTATTCAGATAGCTATTTATACAGACATCCTTGTCACTATACATTTCTTTCTTGAAAGTTTTAATTAAATAAGAAACAAAGTCTTTAAAAAATCACTAGAGTAGGAATGCTGTGGTTTGAGGAGTGGTGAAGTGAAAATATAAGAGGAGCTGATTAGGGCTGAGGTGGTATCTCACAGTAGAGTACAGGTCTGTCTTGCCTCAGACTCCAGGTTTGATCCCACATATGCTAGAGCTGAGTAGTGGCTGATTGGTTAATCTTTCATTCTTTCTTATTAGAAAGAAGAAGAGCTACTTTGGATAGGAAAAGTATTTATCTATTCTGTGTTAGCCTTTTGTATTTAAGGCCAGCCCTAAAGTAGGTAGAAGAAATGTGCAAAAGGAAAAGGAAAAATTCTGAGATAGTTGTGGGGGTCCTTTGTCTCTTCCACTGGCACAGGGAAAATGCTACTGAAGTCAGAACTCCAAGCCCTGGTCTTTATACTGGTACTTCTACTATTAGTTCAGTCCTGGACCAGAGCATATTTCAGGATTCTACTTACCTCTTTCTTTAGGTCTCTGGCCGAACAAGCAGACCTTTAACCCTGCAGACACCAATGCCTTGGTGGCAGCTATTGCCTTTGGGAAAGGGCTGTCTAACTGGAGACCTTCAGGTAGTAGTGGCCCAGGCCAGCCAGGCCAACCAGGAGCTGGGACAATTCTTGCAGGAGCCTCAGCATTACAGCAGGTGCAAATGGCAGGAGCTCCAGGCCAGCAGCAGCCACTGCTCAGTGGGGTGCAAATGGCCCAAGCAGGTCAACCAGGTAAGGTGACGGGTTGATGTGGTGGCAGACCTTAAGCAGAAAAGGGGAAACAAGTTGGAGAATTTATTTGCCCTCAGTCTACCCAGAGCTAGAGCTTTTCTCCCTTGGATTGTGACCCAGAAAACTTTTGTTGTTGTTATTACTGTGTGTACTATTTTGTTGTTGTTGCTAGGGCTTCATTGCTCTGGGCTGACTTTCAGATAGAAGGATGAGACAGATCCTAGAAAATGAGAAAGAACTTAGCATAAAATGAGAAAAAAAAATGGTCCGAGAGGTGGCGCAATGGATAAAGCATTGGGCTCTCAAGCATGAGGTCCTGAGTTCAATCCCCGGCAGCACATGTACCAGAGCGATGTCTGGTTCATTCTCTCTCCTCCTATCTTTCTCATGAATAAGTAGATAAATTCTTTTAAAAAAAATAAGGAAAAAATAGTAAAACAAAAAACTTCAAATAAAAGAAACTGCTCTCACTTCCCAACCTCATCATCCATCTCAGATTGCTGACACTGTGGATATTAGGTGGATTATCTTTTTTTTAGACACAGAAATTAGTGATTGGATCTTAATTAAGACCATTTTGGGACTAGCAATATAGTTCACATGCATAGTGTTCCTGCTTTACTATGTGTGCAAACCAGGTTCAAGTCTGGACCAGCCACATGAATGTTGTGGTGTCCTTTCTATTCTGTGTCTTTTGTTCTGAAAAAGGTAGCCCAAAGCAATGAGGCCCAGCCAATGACCCAGGAGGAAAAAAAAAAAAAAGACATGCAAGCAAACAAAAAGCTATTTTGTAGATGTATTGGAAAATAACGTGCAGTCAAGTGTCTTAGTGCTATATGTATATGTATTATTTTTTTCTGTATCCTGTCTTGCTCACTTTTAGTAATTAGAACAGTCTGGAGGAACTCAGTGTATGTGGTTACAAGATATATATTTTGTGTGCTACTTAGGAAAAGGGACATTAAGAAAGAACACAGATGTATTTATTTTGCCATCAGGGTTATCATTTAAGGTTCATTGTTTATCTACTACTCCTGGTGGTTCTTTTTCTTTCTTTTCTCTTCTTTACTTTTCTTATCTTTTCTTTCCTTCTTTTCCTCTTGTAGAGACCAAGAAATAGGGAGAGAGACACCTGCATCACTATTCTACTTATCATGAAGTTTACCCCATGCAGGTGGGGGCCAGGGCCTTGAACCAAAATTCTTGTGCTTGGTAATATGTGCATTCAACCAGGGGTAACACTGCCCAGGCTCCCCTGTAGTATTTTTATTTGTTTAACTTCAGTATTACTTTGTTGAGGGAATGTTAATTTATAGGGTTATTATTAGAAAGGTACAACTCCACATTTTAAAGACTGCATTATCTTTTACATGTAACACTAATATACAAGTCATATAGATTTAGCTCTCTTTTCCAAGAGTGGATGAGCAGGGACTATTCATGTGTTTTGACCTTTCTCACAGTTGTTCCCCCCCCATGTCACCCCTTAACTTCAAGGTACCATCAGGGAGAAATCTGGGTGAAGAACCACACCTCTGATGTATAACACCCAGGACTAGATGCTAGAGATTCTGAGATGATTAAGAAGGTGGCAGGGAGGGAACTTGAAAGACCACATTTCTAATTTATTGTGAAAGTTACTGTGCTTCAGATGTTCTTCATCTTCATGTTCCTTTTAGGAAAAATGCCAAGTGGAATAAAAACCAACATCAAGTCTGCTTCAATGCATCCCTACCAGCGGTGAGTGTGGCCAGCAACTTCCACTCTCAAGGTGCTCTTTGCAGAGCTGACCAGAGAAGTTGCCTTTTGTCTACACTGACCTAGAGGCAGTCCCCCAACAGAAAGACCTTGGGCTTTCAACAACTGACCAGTTGCAGCCTCGCCACTGACTAGCTGTATGAAATTGGGAAAAATTACCGAATTTTTCTGAGCCTGTTTTTTCATTTGTAAATGGTAATAATGCCTACCTCATAGGGTTGTTGTGAGGATTAAAATGATACAATGAGTATAAAGCACTTAGCACACTACATGAAATAATGGGTATCCAATAAATGATAGTTTGTACAGCCACATTCCCCCTACTGCCCTCCTTAATCATCAATCCAGGATTTAGGTGATCTAATACTGTTTCACTTCAGTGATGAGCTGAGAGACACAAGATCATGGATCACTTAGCGCTGTTTAAAAGACTGTGCTTATTCCAGCTGCCAGAAGTCAGCTTCTGTGTTCTTAGAAGCACACTGTTTCTGGGTGCTCTACTCTCCTGAGTTCCATACTGACTTACTATCCTACCTCCATGAAATAAGGTTTTTTTGGTTGGGACTAACTGACCTCCTGCAATTCTGGTGAAGCTCAGGCCTGCTCTACTTTCCATCCTCTGAGAAACCAGTTTAAGTCTGGCCTGGGAAGTAGGCAAAGCCCTCTGTCCTATGTACAAGCAAGACTGTGTAAGAAGGTTTCTCTAAACATTTGGGCTCATTTCTTATACTTTGGAGGGAGAGGGAATAATATTATCCTTCATACTATTTCTCATGAGGATTTAGTTGTTCATACTAGTACTTCAGTCCTGACCTCCCAGTGAGGATGGCTTTCTGGTAGTCCACTGAGCCTGTGGTTCAAACAGGAACCTGATAGATGGAGGGAAGGGACAATCCCTGGAACCTTTCCTTGCTTTTATAAAGCTGAAGAGTAGGGTGAATATGAGTCTCCAGCTTATGCTACTTTTTTTTTTTAATGCTCTTTCGTGAGCAAAGGGTTTTTCTGAATAATGCTTTTTTTTTTTTTTTAAGAATTTACTTATTCATGAGACATATAGGAAGAGAGAAAGAATCAGACATCGCTCTGGTACATAAGCTGCCGGAGATCGTACTCAGGACCTCCTGGTTGAGAATCCAATGCTTTATCTACTGTGCCACCTCCCAGACCACCTGAACAATGTTTTCTAAATTGATGGCCACTCAGAGTTATCAGACAGCAGCAATTTATGAGAGAGTGATTAAATGGTTAGAGACTATGGGTGAGACTTTTCATTGGTACTGTGAGGTAGTTCTAATTTTACTCCATACAGTTGTCTTATATTTAATTGGCTCTGATCTAAAAGCCCTCTAGATATGAGAAGGACTTGCTCATATCTTTCCCCTTTTTTGTTTTATTTTGTCATACATACATTAGTACTTAGAAAGTATATGAAAAAGGATGGTGAATGAGTGACAAAGGATAAGAACACTGCTCAGCTTTGGTACAAGGTGGTATTGGGGATGAACCTGTGTCTTCTGAGGGCCCCAGGCATATAAGCTGGCGCTCTAACAGATTGAGCTATCTCCCTGGGCCTACTTTGCCATTTGTGTGTTGCCAGCAGAATTCTGTCAGACTGTGGCAGCAAAGGACTGGAAAAAGTGTCAGATGTCACATTTATTCATGTTTCATCAGGACAAGAAATGGCATCCATGAAGTTCACTGATTATAATGCACAACAGCAAGTACAGTGAGTCATGTCATCAGCTCTGAAGCAATCTTAACCTTTCCCTAACTTGAATAGCACTGTTTTACTGTTCTTTTAGACCACTGAAATATTCCTTGTCTTCCACTTCTTCTCTGTCCCTTCCCTGTAACAGTCTAAAAATGTCAGTGTTGTCACATGGGGGAGAGCTGTGCCTCTTGAAAACTCCTGGAGCACCTTTTGGTGTTTGTTGTCCTTTGTTTTACCAAAATACTCCCTCCTATTGAAAAGCAGCAACCCAAGTTTCTTTACTGTCCCAGGCTGATACTTATTTCATTCTTACCAGATTATCAGAAATGGATTCTTTGACCTCAAGAATAGAAATGTCCTTTTGTACCAGCAAGAACATAGGCAGGACCTCACCTACATTTTGTCTTCTTAAGCAAGCAGTCCTTACAGTGTAGACACTTACATCTTCATATTCTTTTTTTTTAAGATTTTATTTATTTTTTAATATTTTATTTATTTATTAATAAGAGGGATAGGGGAGAGAGAGAGAGAAAGAACCAGACATCACTCTGGTACATGTGCTGCCGGGGATTGAACTCAGGACCTCATGCCTGAGAGACCAATGCTTTATCCACTGCGCCATCTCCCAGACCACAGATTTTATTTATTTATTTAAGAGAAAGGAGGAGAAAGAACCAGACATCGCTCTGACACATGTGCTACTGGGGATCGAACCCAGGACCTCATGCTTGAGAGTCCAAAGCCTTATCACTGCACCACCTCCCAAACCACACATCTTCATATTCACTCAGGGAATACTCTCATTCCCAACAACTCATGCCCACAACCTCTGGAGTATGAGCCTGTGAAGCACCACTAACTTTAGGACCCATACAACCCAGTAAATGCCTCAAAAGAGAGCCTCTTCCATACCTAACACACTCATTCCTTCAAGAAGGAAAATAGGGAGTTTCCTTTGAAGAGGCATGACCTGCTTACTCAGATACAGGGTTTTCAAAAGATGGCTCTCCTTCCATTCTGGTAGTATTTCTCAGTTTATCATTTTTCTGTTCTACCTTAAGACTATTTTCTCCTACTTTTGGGGCCCCTGGAGAATAAGATTAGGTCTTGTCTTTCAGATTTATGTTTAAGGTAAAGAAGCAGCAGCAGCTATAAATATTAAGATTTTGTTATAGCACAGAGTTCATCCTGCTGAAGGTGGAAGCTTACTGACCCAATTCAGAGTTGTACCCATTGCCTATCACTACTTCCTTTCCAGCTCTGCCCAGAGGTTGGGATCCAGTCTTTATTGGACTTCCTTTTTACTCACTGCCCCAATCACCCCATTCTCTTCCTTCTCTGGTGTGTTGTCACTCTACCTAGTTAGCTTACACAACCTTATACTTTTTGGGGGGAACAGCCAAGACAGATAAGTGTTCCTTCCAATCTGTAATGGGTTCTGGCACTAGACCTGAGCTGGAGGGAGTATATTGCTACTACCTCCTTTCCTGCTGTTGAAGGGAAGAAACTGAACTCTGCAGGAATGCCCTAGTGCAAGGCTGGTCCCTTTTCCCAACCCCTACTCACCTCCCCCAAGCAGCTGGAAACAACCTCTCCCTTTGTCTGAGCTTCTTGTACAGAATAATCCTCCCTATGGACAATGTATTCTCTGTGTCCTGTGGACACAGGAGCCGTGTGAGCTGATCCCAGCACCAGGCAGGGCGGAGGCTGAATCCTTCCAAACTCCCACCCTTGGTCAACTCTTAAATACTATCCAGAAAATCCACTAAGAGTTGTACATTTTCTTCCATTTGCTCCCAATTTGGGAGGCCAACTGAACTTTAGCAGTGGGCTAGGCATAGGACCAGAGGCTATTAACCCTTTTGGGTTGGGTCTTGAGTTTGCTGTGCTAACGTATATAAGCTATATATAGCTTTGACCTGACAAATTTGAACATGGAGGGGGCTTACACTTAAAAGAATTGCCACCAGGAGTTGGGCAGTAGCTCAGCGGGTTAAGCGCACATGGCACAAAGTACAAGGACCCATTAGGATCCCAGTTCAAGCCCCCGGCTCCCCACCTGCAGTTTTCTCTCTATCAAATAAAAAAAAAAAAAACTGAAGAAAAAAAAAGACTATGAAGAAAAAAAGAAAAGAATTGCCACCCTAAAATTGCTTCCTATCTTTCACTAGCTGTATATTGAAAACTCAAAGAGGTGGTAAGTTAACTTTAGAAATAAAGAATAGAAATGTCCATAAGATGCTGCATGTATTGCAGTGGGAAGTAGGGTTAGACTTGACCTTCCACTCTCCTTAGCAAGATTCATATAGCAGTGAGATTCTACCAGGGAAGGCAGGAAAGTATACTTTTTTTTTTTTTTCTATAGTGATAGTTTTTCTATTGAATCTAAAGAACTCTGGGCTGCTCCTTTTCTCATTGTGCTTCCCCTGCCTTCCCTTGTATCACCTTAACTCCCCTAGTTTGTGGTCCTATTGACTTCATTTTCTTTTGCTCACATTCCTACATATAGACCATCTTGGTATCTTTACTAATTTTCCTGGACTGCACCCATTTTCCTGGTGCTGGTTAAGGCCTTTTCAGTGTCTCTTCCATATTGATATTTCTTGTCACCACTCAATTCATAGCCATACTTGAAATAAAGAGCCTGCTAAATAAGCCTATAAACACCATCTCTCTTTAAAAAATATTTTTAATAAAAAATTTAAAAAAATATTTATTCCCTTTTGTTGCCCTTGTTTTGTTGTTGTAGTTATTGTTGTTATTAATGTCGTCATTGTTGGATGGGACAGAGAGAAATGGAGAGAGGAGGGGAAGACAGAGAGGGGGAGAGAAAGATAGATACCTGCAGATCTGCATCACTGCCTGTGAAGCGACTTCCCTGCAGATGGGGAGCCGGGGGCTTGAACCGGGATCCTTAGGCCAGTCCTTGTGCTTTGCGCCACCTGCGCTTAACCTGCTGCACTACTGCCCGATTCCCACAATCTCTGTTTTTAATTGTTTCACTTATTATTATTTGTTTATTTATTTTAGAGGCAGAGAGAGAATGAAAGAGACCACAGCACCAAAGCTTCCTCCAATACAAATGGTAGCCAGGTTTGAACCTGGGTTGTGTACGTGGCAAAGTAGCTCAGTACCTTCATGACTCCACTGATCCCAGCAGTCGTTTTTTTTTCTTTTCATAGAGGGTGAGACAGAAAAAAGACACTTGAAGCACTGCTTTACTTGCCATGAAGTTTCCACCCTATAGGTGGGACCATGAATTTGAACTCAGTCCTCACACATAGTAGTGTGTACACTACTGAGTATACTACCACCCCAACCCTCCCATGTAATTTTTTAAGCTTTATCAATTTATCAAGGAAGAACCAAATCATTGCTCTGGCACAGATGATACTAGGGATTGAACTCAGGATCTCATACTTGACTCTAATACTTTATTCACTATACCACCTCCTGGGGCAACATCATTTGTTTTTCCAGCCTGTGGTTGGGCTTCTACTTCCACTCCTCTGAAACTACTGAAAATTACTGTTGACCTAATGGCTAAATCCAGACTTTATTTATTCCTCATCTTATTTGACCTCTGTAACCTTTAACAATACTGATCATTTCATTTTCATCTCTCCTCCTGTATTCTGCCTCTCTGATCATTCTCTGTATCTTTTGGTTTTGTTGAATATTGTTCTCCAGTATTCTGTCCTTAACCCTCTTTTCTTATTGTACCTGTTCTCTATAACCACTGCTTTTATGTACATAACTCAAACAAGTTTTATTTTTATCCTACACCTCTTTGCCAAGTTGAAGATGATTGGTCTCCCTACTTGAATGTGATCCACACATAGTCACTACAGTTTCTGAATATCCAAATTCAGTCATTCTTTCTTCCTACCCTATTTTCTTAACTTTGCTGGGTGAGACGTAAGTTGCCTGTGGATGCCTTCCTAAACTTCCCTTTACTCCCTTATGCCACCCCACTCCCAGTCTAATAAGTGATCCTGTCATTTCTACTCCCATCCCCACCCCCAGCATTCATTCTTCCTGCCCTGATGTTTAGATCCTGAACCTCATATCTTCAAAGCATTATTCAGACTCCCTGTTTCTAGTCTTGGCTACTCCCACTCATTCTACATGACTGCAGGACCTTTTTAAATTTCACATGATCATCCCTTCCCATGTTTCTCAAACTGGCACCCACAAACCTGGTAGAATGGTAGGGGCAGTGTGCCAGGCATACTGAAAGTCATCCTGGGATGCCCTTTTACTTGAGGACAAGTAATTTCAAATGGAAAGTGTAAACTTACTATGTAAGTTTGTAAGCCTAAGAGAAAATAAGCTTCAGACAATTCTTACTAGTCCAAAGGGCTTCAGACTAAGCCACTAAATTCTCCAGGGCATCAACTACCCCTATCCCTTTTTCTTTTCTCCCTCTCTCATCTTCCCCCCCCCAACCTCCCTCCCTCTTTTAATGTCTTTATTGGGAGATTAATGGTTTACACTCAACAGTAAATTACAATAATTTGTATATGTAACATTTCTCAGTTTTCCATTTAACAATTCAACCCCCACTGAGTTCTCTATCATGTTCCAGGACCTGAACCCTCCCCCTCCCACCCCAGAGTCTTTTACTTTGGTGTAATACACCAACTCCAGTCCAAGTTCTGTTTTGTGTTTTCCTTTCTGTTCTTGTTTTTCAACTTCTGTCTATGAGTGAGGTCATCCCATATTCATCCATCTGTTTCTGACTTACCTCACTTAACATGATTCCTTCAAGCTCCATCAAAGATGAGGTGAAGAAGGTGAATTCACCATTTTTAATAGCTGAGTAGTATTATGTGTGTATATATACCACAATTTTCTCAGCCACTCATCTGTTGTTGGACACCTGGGTTGTTTGGGTTGTTTCCAGGTTTTAGCTATTACAAATTATGCTGCTATAGAACATAGGTATACACAAATCTATTTACATGGTTGTGTTTGGTTCCTGAGGATATATCCCCAGGAAAGGAATTGCAGGTCCACTTCTAGTCTTCTGAGAGTTCTCCAGACTGCTCTCCACAGGGATTGGGCCAATTTAGATTCCCACCAGCAGTGCAGGAGGGTTCCTTATCCCTACAACCTGTCCAGCATTTGTTGTTGCTACCTTTACTGATCTATGACATTCTCATAGGAGTGAAGTGGTATCTCATTTTTGCATTTCTCTGATAATGACTTGAAGTATTTTTTTTATGTTTATTGGCCTTTTAGGTCTTTTTGGTGAATATTCTGTCTTCTCCCCATTTTTGGATGAGATTTTTTTGTTGTTGCTGCCCTGCCTCTTTTTGTTACATTTACTTTATTGGAAAACTTTGAGGGGCCAGGCAGTGATGCATCTCGTTAAGCACATACATTACAGTGTGCAAGGACCTGGGTTCAAGGCCCTGGTCCCCACCTGCAGGGGGAAAGCTTCACAAGTGGTGTAGTAGGGCTGTAGATGTCTCCCCCTCCCTCCTCAGTTTCTCTGTCTCCAATAATAAATAAATAGAATGTTTTATATTTATCAAAAGGAAACACTGCCAAAACCTTAGGATAAAGGGGTACAACTCCACACAATTCCCACCACCAGAACTCCATATCCCATCCCATCCCCTGATAGCTTTCCTATTCTTTAACCCTCTGGGACTTTGGACCCAAAGTCATTGTGGGTTGCAGAAGGTTGAAGGTCTGGCTTCTGTAATTACTTCCCTACTAAACATGGGCATTGGACAGGTCGATCCATACTCCCAGCCTGCCTTCCTCTTTCCCTAGTGGGGCAGGGTTCTGGGGAATTGGAGCTCTAGGACACATTGGTGGGGTTGTCTGTCCAGGGAAGTCTGGTTGGCATCATGCTAGCATCTGGAACCTGGTGGCTGAAAAGAGAGTTAACATATAAAGTCAAACAAATTGTTGACTAATTATGAACCTAAAGGCTAGAGTAGTGCAGATGAAGAGTTGGGGGTGGGGGGCTCTGTAGGAAGCTAGTAGGCTTATTTAGTTATATTACAAAGGGCCTGTGGCTATACTTTTTTTTTTTTTCCCCTGAGCCCGAAATCTGAAATGCAGGTGGATCCTAGTTATTGTCTGAGGAGATGATGTCATGGCTGGAAAAAGGACCAAAAAGCTGGATCAGGGAAGAGAGTAGCTCCCAAATATGGGAAAGGTGTATAAATATTGTTGACTGTAAACCCCATCAATTTGATGTGATCTGGGGCACATATTCAGCTTAGGAGCCTATGTGTGACCTCTGCATCCCTCTAGATCTGAGCTCACATTCTGTGGTCGTGAGTAGGAACATTCCAAGCTGCCCCAATATCGACCCGTCTTCCTCAGGTGTAGCATAGAGTATGTTGTCCATCCTCCCTTCAGAGGATGGAACATTCTCTTTCCGTTGTTGATCCAAGTTGAGGGCAAGGTCCTATGGGGCCCACAAAGGGGTCTGTTTTGTTGTTCTTGATATAGATGACCAGTAATAAATAAGTAGAATTTTAAGAAAAAAGTGGTCTGGGAGGTTGCATAGTGGATCAAGCATTGGACTCTATAAAGTGTGAGGTCCTGAGTTTAGTCCCCAGCAGCACGTGTAACAGAGTGATGTTTGGTTCTTTCTCTCTTTCCTCCTATCTTTCTCATGAATAAATAATACATTATTTTTTTTTTAAAGTTTGAAGAAGATACCAAAGGCTGGAGAGATACAAAGCAGTAGCACACAAGAATTGCATGTGTGATATCCCAGGTTTGATCCCCTATACCACCAATAGGAAGAGTTATAAATAGTGCTCTAGTCAAAATCAATCAATAAAACAAAAAATAGGTCAAATTTCCTGGGAAGGCATGTAAGTTTGGTCTCTACATTTTTGTCCTTTTGATTTGAGACAAAATGATCTCTCCCCTGAACTTTGTTTATATCCTTTTTAAACTACCTATTCTTTGTCTGAACCAGCTCCTCAGTTCCACAGCCTGAACACATTGTATACCTCTTCACCTTCCATGCACTATACAGTTGTGATGTCAGAGTTTACTAGGCTTGGCTCAGATCTTCATAGGTGGTTAATCCTTTGTGCAACCTTTGACAAGGTACTCAGTTCTAAGAACTTCAGTTATCACCTGTGTAAAGCACAAACTTTAAAGGGTGCCTTTATCTGAGTTTTTTGTGGGGTTGGTGGTTGTCTCCAGGGCTTCACTGTTCCAGGCTTTTTCAGATAGAAAGGGCCAGAGAGAGGAAAGGCTGGAGGGAGGGAGGGACGGAGAGAGAAAGACACCATGGGGTGCAGGCGGTGGCACACCGGGTTAGGCACACATAGCGCTAACTTCTAGGATTGGCACAAGGACCCTGTTCAAGCCCGTATCCCCCACCTGCAGAGGGGAAGCTTCATGAATGGTGAAGCAGTGGTACAAGTGTCTTCTCTATCTGTCTCCCCCTTCACTTCAATTTCTTTCTGTCCTATCAAATAAAAAATTAAATTTAATTTGAGCCTTTAAATAGCTCTTAATTTTATGAAGTCCAAGTTTTTCAGATGGTCATACAAGGCCCAGAGTCTTTTTGCCTGTTATGCTATTACCCCCCTACCCACTGTTAGACTGTTTTGATTGTAACACAATTAAACTTGAGTAAACAAACAAACAAAACAGATACTCAGTTTGGGCTACTATCTGAACTATATGAATGGGAAGTTGGAGGCTTTAAGTAGCCCAAGGGGTTCAAATGTCTAGGTTCTCTGCATTTCTCTACTCTGTATAGTTGCAGCTCATCTCACTGAAAAAAATGGATTAAGTGCCTTTAGGAATTGAGAATGGGCAGAGAGTGGGAATATAACCATGTCTAATGGACCAGAGGAGAGAGATGGGAATTTGTAAGAAAATGGAAGTGGGAGTGAAAAAATTATTTGACTACAACCAAAACTAGAGCTACCATGTCTGCTTCATGTGGTCTCATCTATCTACAAAGAATTCTGATTTTATTCTCTAGCCTTAGAACCTTCTAAACTTTTGCAGTACTGTATTTCAAATTACTTATAGAATGTGCTATCTAGCCACATTCAGGAAAACCTCCTTACAAAGCTCTTTATTCTTTCAAAATCCTCCATGGGTTGGGACCAATCTACTCATTAGCTTTCTACCATATAAAGGATATGCCCTTTCATTCATAATAACCTTTACCCTGAATGACTTCTAATTCCCTATGCCTGTCCTGTGCTTTCTTATATCCACTCCTTTGTACATGCTTTTCCCTCAGCCTAAAAAAATCTATGCTATTTCCCACCATACTTGCTATGTAACCCTGAGAAAATTATTTTTTGATTCATCTGTTACATGGTGGTCATAGTACTTACCTTATGACACTGAATCCAAAGAAAGCAGCTAGCCAGAGGAAATATTGACTAGTAAGCTACATTTCTTCTTTTCTTTTGTTGGTCTTCTCATGCATCTTAGGGGCTGGGTGGTAGCATTAACCTGGTTGAATGCACAAAATACAGTGCACTCCCTACCTGCAGGCGGGAAGATTCAGGAGTGTTGAGCCAGTGCTGCAGGTATCTCTCTCTCTCTCTCTCCCTCTGTATCTTCCCCTTCCCTCTACACAATAAATATTTTAAAAGAGAAAAATACTTTTTTAAAAAAAGTGGTCTGAGAGGTGTTGCAATGGGTAAAGCATTGGACTCTTAAGCATGAGGTCCTGAGTTCAATTTCCTGGCAGCATATGTACCAAGAGTGATGTCTAGTTCTTTCTCTCTCCTCCTTGAATAAATAAAATAAAATAAATAAAATGAATAAATAAAATGAATAAATAAAATGAATAAATAAAATCATGAATAAATAAAATCTTTAAAGAAAGAAAAAAAAAAAAAAAAAAGGAAAGATCTTGCTGATTCTCCTTTATCTTGATAACCAAGTGTGGCCCTTTACTCTATGCCTTCCCCCTTTTGTTTCTCCATAAGTCTTCCTTCATGTTCTGTCATGGTCCTCTACACTGACTTGAGTTTCTTTAGATATTCTCAGTAAACACTTAAAGATGCCAGTGGTATTTTGGCATGGGCTACTCACTAACAGATCAGCTTTTGTTCCTCATCTCTCAGGGGTCCAGGCAAAATCCCAAATTCCAGATGATTTCATGAGTGTTTACATGCAGTTGCTCCTTTTGGTCAACCATATCTTTTTACTTGACTTCTTTTTTGTCTTTATATTTTTACTTGTTGTGGTCTGTGAGGTGGTGTAGTGGGTAAAGCATTAGACTCTCAAGTATGAGGTCCTGAGTTTGATCCCCAGCAGCACATGTACCAGAGTGATGTCTGGTTTTTTTCTCTCTCTTCTCCTGTCTTTCTCATTAATAAATAAATAAAATATTTAAAAAATATATATATATATATCTACTTGTTTATTTTGGATAGAGACAGAGAGAAACTGAGAGGGAAGAGGAAGAAAGAGAGTGCTGCAGCACTGTTTCACCCCCTACAGGTGGGGACTGGTGGCTTGAACCTGGTTCCTTGTGCACTGTAATGTATGTGCTCAACCAGGTGCACCACCACCTGGCCCCTAGCAAAGTCTTTATAGCCCCACTTTACTCAGTCAAGGTCCCAACCTTAGGAAGAGGATACCAGCTAGCTGGCTAAGTCCAGAAGCATATGGAACGATTAACTGACAAACCCTTTGCCCTCATCTTTGTTCCCCTATCCCCATGGACTCGACTCTGCCCCACTGCCTTTATTTGGGTATGTGTAGAAATTGCCCTTTATCCTTTACAGGATGGAGAAGGGACATACTTGACACTACCCTATCAGGCTGCTTCCATCTCCACTTGCCACTCTCACTGTCTCTCACCCTGGACACTCACTTCCTATTGTTTTTAACAAGTCTCCCATACTGTGTTTCCTATATTGCTCTATTTCCTCCCTCACCCATATACATACACAGGCATACATTTTTCCTCATTACTCTCCCTGCTTCCTTGGTCCTACTTTCCCTTATTATTTAATATATCTATATTTATTATTGTTGTTATTGTTCTTGTTACTGAATTATCAAGCTTCAGGTAATCCTAGGAATAAGGTTGCTAGATTTAATACAAATGGTGGTTTCCAGGCCATACCTATAGAAATGGTAAATCACTGGTTTATTTTCTAGAGAAAAAGACTAAAGAAGGGCACCTTTGAAAGCAGTGAGGAGTGAGTCAGACTGGGTGGGACTCAGAGGAAGTTGTCACCTCACTTCCCATTAGTCAGGAAAGCTCCATGATATGAAGGAGAGGAAATCTGAACTATAAACTAGGTATTTTCCCCCTACCACCACATTAAAACTGAATTCCTGAGTCCCTTAGTTTCTCCAGTTTATTTATTAGCCTGGCCCTGGCATAAGTGACTCTCACCTATAAGACCTTTCACCTAGTTTTTCTGCAGATCCTAAACAGTTTCATTTCCAACCAGGACACAGAAGAACTTTTTTTTTTTTTTCTCCTTTACATTTCAGTCTCTCCTTAGTGGCTAAACCCTCCATGTGTGTGCCTGATCCCATTATCTCATTCCACACAGCACTTACACATGCTTAAGTTTTGTCCCATTTAAAACAACCGTTAGAATCTATCTGAAGGTGGGGGCCAGGTGGTGGCACACCCAGTTAAGGGCCCATTCAAGAAATGCGGGTTCAAGCCCCTGGCTCCCTACCTGCAGGTTCAAGCCCCTGGCTCACTACCTGCAAGGAGCATACCTTACAAGTGACAAAGCAGGTCTGCAGGTGTCTTTCTCCCTCTCTCCCTCTCTATCTTCCTGTCTTCTCTCAGTTTCTCTCTGTCCTAGCCAATAAAACAGAAAAAATGGCCACCAGGAGCAGTGGATTGGTAGTGCCTACCCAAGTGATAACTCTAGAGGCAAATATATATATATCTATCTGGTGAGAGTTAGGCATTGATATTTTGATAGCTACCCAGGTGGTTCTAGTGTGCTACTGGGGCTGAAAATGTATACAGAATAAAATCCTTTCTATTGCTGCCAGGGTTTCACTGTTACTTTGTGCCTATATAATCCTACAGCTCCTGGTGAGCTTTTTTTTTTTTCCAGATACACGGTTAGAACAAACTCTGGAGGGGTCCAGGTGGTAGTGCAGGCGGTGCAAAGTGCAAGGACCAGTGTAAGGATCCCGGTTCAAGCCCCTGGCTCCCCACCTGCAAGGGAGTCGCTTTGCAAGCAGTGACGCAGGTCTACAGGTATCTGTCTTTCTCGTCCCCTCTCTGTCTTCCCCTCCTCTCTCCATTTATCTGTCCTATCCAACAATGACGACATCAACAACAATAATAACTATAATAATAAAACAAGGGCAATAAAAGTGAATAAATAAATATTTTAAAAAAGAAAGAAGGAAAGAAAGAAAAAAAAAAAAGGAACTCTGGAGAGTGGCATACTCAATAGAGAGCACATGTTACCATATACAAGAACCTAAGTTCAACCCCCCAATTGCAGGAGAGAATCTTCATGAGTGGTAGGACAGTGCTGTAAATGATCTTTCTGTTTAAGCTCCAAGTGTTTTTCTTTTTTTTTCCCTCTACTTTTGTGTTTTTCTCTGTCTCTATAAAAAAGAAAAATGCCACCAGAAAGGTGGAGTCATTGTGCTTGCACCTAGCCCCAGTGATAGCCCTGATGGCAAAAAACAAAAAAACAAACAAAAAAAACAGTGGTAGAGATAGTATAGTGGTTATGCAAAGACTTTCATGCCTTGGGCTTCAAAATCCCAGTTTCAGTCCCTTGCACAATCACAAACAAGAGTGAGCAGTGCTTTGGTCTCTGTATCTCTCTTTCATTAAAATAAAACAAACAAAAATATATTAAAAAGTGGTCTGGGAGATAGTGCAGTGGATAAAGAATTAGACTGTGAAGCATGAGGTCCTATGTTTGATTCCTGGCAGCACATGTACCAGAGTGATGTCTGGTTCATTCTCTCCTCATACCTTTCTAATAAATAAATAATCATTATAATATGTATATATTAAAAAGAGAGAAAGAAAATAAGAGAAAAGAAATAGGGAGCCAGGTAGAGGCATACCCAGTTAAGTATACATATTACCAAATGCAAAGACCTGGGTTTGAACCTCTCTCCCCCTGCAGGGGAAATGCTTCACAGTCAGTGAAGTAGGTCTGCAGGTGTCTCAATTTCTCTCTGTCCTATCAACACACACGCTACCTTAGCCAGATAGAGGGCAGGGACTGACTCTAGCATTTGATTATTGAGGATTTGCTATACTCATTCACCATGTCATCCAGATGAATAATTCTGTGGTCTGGGAGGTGGCAGCATTGGATAAAATATTGGACTTTGCAAGCATGAGTTTGACCACTAGCATTACATGTGCCAGAGCCATACTCTGGTTCTCTTCTTTTTCTCTCAAAAAAAAATTATATATATATATATATATATATATATATTTTTTTTTTTTTTTTTTTTCCTCCAGGGTTATTGCTGGGCTCGGTGCCTGCACCATGAATCCACCACTCCTGGAGGCCACTTTTTCCCCCTTTTGTTGCCCTTGTTGCTGTAGCCTCATTGTTATTATTATTGCCATTGTTGATGTCGTTCGTTGTTGGACAGGACAGAGAAAAATGGAGAGAGGAGGGGAAGACAGAGAGGGGGAAAGAAAGACAGACACCTGCAGACCTGCTTCACCGCCTATGAAGTGACTCCCCTGCAAGTGGTGAGCCGGGGGCTTGAACCGGGATCCTTACCCCGGTCCCTGTGCTTTGCGCCGCATACGCTTAACCCACTGCGCCACTGCCCAACCCCCAATAAATAATATTTTTTTAAAGATGAATAGTTGGGTAGTTAAAGTTACCTATCACCACTTGTATGACTTCTGGGACAGTATTTATAATACTATGCTTTATTCAACTCTAGTTTGTCTCTAGATGGACACTTAATCTAAAACTTCTCATTAGTGCTCTCAAAATAGTGCTTTACACTATTTTACAGTGTTTTAAAAATATTTGTTCAATGAATTTTTTATTTTTTTAAATATTTATTCTCTTTTGTTGCTGTTCTTTTATTGTTATAGTTATTCTTGTTGTCGTCATCGTTGTTGGATAGGACAGAGAGAAATGGAGAGAGGAGGGGAAGACAGAGAGGAGGAGAGAAAGGTAGACACCTGCAGACCTGTTTCACTGCTTTTGAAGGGACTCCCCTGCAGGTGAGGAGCCAAGGGCTCGAACCGGGATCCTTACACTGGTCCTTGTGCTTTGTGCCACGTGCGCTTAACCCGCTGTGCTACAGCCCTACTTCCCTGTTAAATGAATTTTAATGAGTCCACTTTGGGTCCAAGCAGTGGCACACCTGGTTAAGTGCATATACTGCAGTGCACAATGACCTGAGTTTAAGCCCCTGGTCCCTACCTATATGGGAAAAGCTTAATGAGTGGTGAAGTAGAGGTACAGGTGTCTCTCTGTGTCTCTCCCTATCCCCCCCCAATTTCTGTCTCTAGCCAGTAATAAATTTTAAGATGAATCCACTTGATATCCCACCTTGTCTCTTAAATGTTGAGAGAGGACTAGTATAGATTCAACAACTTATATAGTCACATAAGTACTTTATATGAATCTGAAAGATTCAAAGTTTGGAGTTAGGTGTAACCCCAAAGCCACTATCTGAAACCCATATGGCTTTCAATAAATATGTATTGATGCAATGAGTACTAGTACCCCAAGGATAGTAGAAAAATATTCTACTATCCTTGAATATAAAGATATTTATTACCAGAGCATTGTTCCACTTTGGTTCATGCTGGTGCCAGAGGTTGAACCTGGGACTTCAGGCATGGAAGTCTTTTATAGTGTGGTCTGCGGGATGCATTGGATCGACCTTCTCGTGGTGCATCCCATGAGTACCCATTTATTGGGGAAACTGATGATCCTTCCTAGCCGACTGAATCCACATGGATCCCAGTCACTTTCAAAGCCAGCAACAAGCAGACATCAGGCTCAACCTGACGCTGTTGACTGGCTACGGAAGAAGGGCAAACGGTAGAAGAAGAAGTGTGGTCTGGGAGGTGGCGCAGTGGATAAAGCAGCAGACTCTCAAGCATGAAGTCCTGAGTTCAGTCCCCAGCAGCACATGTACCAGAGTGATGTCTGACTCTTTCTCTCTTCTCCGATGTTTCTCATTAATAAATGAATAAAATCTTTTTTTTTTAAAAAAAAAAAAAAAAAAAGAAAGTCTTTTATAACCACTAGACTATCCCCCAGGTACTTAGAAAGATATTCGAGGGTGGAGGGTAGATACTATAATGGTTATGTAAAGAGACTCGTGCCTGAGGCTCCAAAGTCCCAGCTTTAATCCCTTGCACCACCATAAGCCAGAGCTGAGCAGTGCTCTGGTTAAAAAAAAAAAAAAAAGTTCAATAGTTTATTCTCTCCCATTTGACTCTAGGTCCTTTAACCACTCTTCTCTTTCTCACATAGTATCATTCACTGAACAAACATTACAGATTAGGCCAGAGAAATAGCTTGCTTGGATAGTATGTTGCTTTGCCATGTACACAACCCAGGTCTGAGCCTGGCACCCAGTGCATTGAAGAAAACTTTGGTGGTGTCTTTTTCATTCCCTCTGCTTCAATGTCTCAAAACAAAACAAAACACCTGATTGTGGAGGGTTAAATAATTAGATTCCAGAAGGGGCTAGGTGGTGGTTTCACACCTGTTGATTGCACATGTTACCATGCACAAGGACCAGAATTCAAACCCTACATTCCCACCAGCAGGAGAGAAGCTTCACAAAAGGTGAAGCTATGCTGCAGGTATTTCTCTGCTCTATCACCCCCTTGCCTCTCAATTTCTCTCTGTCTCTATTTAATAAGTAAATATTAATTACATGTTAGTGATACAAAGTCAACTAAAACAGTTCTTGCTGAAAGGAATGGAATGTATAACAAGAGGGTTCCAGATAATTACATTGTAATAAAATTATAGGAGTAAGGTTAAGAGTGATTACTGTAGAGACAGCTGATTGTAACTGTGTTGAAACAAGGAAAAGATGTAGGGTTATAAAAGGAACTAAAAAGCAGAGTGTGGCCTAGGAAAAATTGGCACAAATAGAATGAAAGGCTGAGGACCAGATCAGGTAAGGCCTGTGCATATAATGCTAAGAACTTTCGAGCCTTTTGAATAGTTTAATTATTTTGCCATTTCCTTCACAGAGTAAGTGCTAATGGGTTGTGTCATAGTTGTACTTTGACCTCTTAACTCTAAGACTAAATTTCTTTGTACCTGCGCCCCATCTCTTATGTCTTTATTTGTTCCAAACTATGTCTTTTCTGAATTCCCCAATTCTGTTGACATTTACATCATTCAATCTTACCTTTGGCTATTGGGTCATTCAATGCAAAGCACAGTTCCAGAAGCTGCTGAGATCAGATATCATTTTGTTAAAGCCTAGTTCTCAACCCCACTAGTGTAGTCTAGTTGATGAGTGTGAGGGGAAGGAAGTGTGCAGGAAACCAAAAGAGACAAATATGTGTATATATATATTTCAACCCTGGGGAAATCTCCAATATCTGTTTAATTCCATCATGTTCCAAGTCTTAGGTCAGTTTATTATCTCTCACCTGGTCTCTCTCCAAAATCATCAAGCTGACTGCCAGGGCAAAACCCACACAGACTACATCTACCTCACTCATTGATGTGTCGCCAGCATTTAACAGTCTCACCCACAGTGCGTGGACAATAAACATTTGATGGCACAAGACTGGTTGTAGCCACCTCAAAGGTCTTTCACCCTATCTTCCAGGATACAAATCATGCTGCCCCACTTGGCGTCCAAGGGTTGTAACCAATTGCATTCAGCTGCAGCCAGCTTCAACGCTCTACCCCCACGGACACACACACACATACTTTTTACTACCGTGAAGGGCAGTTTAGGCAGATTTGCTAACTATTTATGCCCCAGGCCACTAGTATTCTCCCACCTCCATCCCACGAAGTCTTCTGGGCTGCTCCTAAAGTTAGTGCTTAACCAAGTTTATAGGCTTGTAGAGATGGCTGCCCTGCCCCAGCTACTCCCTCTGGCTCAGACCTCTACGCTACTCTAGACCAACCCAAGACACACACAGACTCCCTCCTGCCCCCCACTCCCACCCTCTAGAGAGGATACTGTGAAGAAAAGGCCCAGCCCAGGAGCTTTTCCCAGGATCCTTAGCTGAACCTGTCACAAACACAGGTGTTAATTGTGTCATCACCAGAGAGCCCAAAAGGAGGCCATCCGGGTGTCTGGAAGTCAGGAAGAAGCGGGGAGCAACTCTGACGGAGCGGCCCAGACCACGGAGCCCTGGCAGAGGCGGGCTGAGAAACGAGGAAGGGGTGGGGAGCCGGGGCTGGGTGTGCTTCCTGCCAGGCTCCTGGCGGCCCGCCCCAGCGCCCTCCCGGCGGGCCCAGCCGAGTGGAGCCGAGCCGGGGCTGCACGGCCCCTCCTGCCTCCGCGGCCACCCAATCAGCAGGCGCCCCCCGCCCGGCCCGCCCCCTCCCCCTCTGGTGACAGAAAGTCGGCCCAGCAGATGAGGAAGTGGCAAGCAGGTTGGCTCTGGGGACTTCTCTCTGGCCCTGCACCTTCTCGAGCCCTCTACTACTGTCCATCTGGCCCCCCGCTGGTGAGTCTCGGTCTTCCACGGGCTCTCCACGTGCCCGGCCCCCTGTCTGGCCGCCCAGCCCAATCCTGCCCTGCCCTGCCCTGCCCAGGCTGTGGGCGAGGCAGTTCCTGGGGAGAGTGGGTGGGAGGTCCCAGCACTCTGGGGGCCCGGCCTCCCCGGCAACCTCCCTCCCGTCTTTGGCCCCCGTTTGCCTAAGTCTAGGCCTTCCTCCACCTCCTTCAAGTCTAACCCTTCTCCTAACCCCTTGCCTGTTCCCTCCCTCTCCTTTTAACCCTCCCCTTGACTCCCCTCCCCCTTCCTTTTGCTCTATTACTTTCCCCTTCTATCCTTCCTATAGAAAAAACAGGGTGAGTTTCCCCTACTGGGACCACACCCAGAATCTCCTCAAACTTGCAGACCTTTCCTG